>NC_056735.1:478836444-478971444 GCF_019279795.1 Protopterus annectens
ATCAAGTGTTTGCTAAAAAGAAAATGATGCAAATCTGACATATAAAGAACATTTAAAATGTAAACGATACATGCATCACCTTCTGATACTAAAAGCATTAACAAAATGCGCATATATAATGACACCGGAGCCAATGACTATATAAAAATGCATTGGCTCCTAACGCAACACCACAGAACAAATATCCTTGGCATAGTGTTGCATAATAGCTTTACAGTACATTACTCTAAAAGTTATGTGATGGAGAAATTAACCTGTCAGTGGTGGTGCAATGCAAATGTAGCATATAAAACATAAAGATGTATATATATTAAATGCATCGCCTTCTAATGCTAAAACATGTGCGTATTTCACCTATGCGATAACACTAAAGCCAATGACTATGCAATTGCGCATTGGCTCCTAGTGCAAATCCATGAAACAAAATTTCTCAACATAACAAGACATGATAACTATTCAGTACCTAGCTCAAAAATCCACTGAGTTAATTAATAAAAGGGAAAACCATCGAGTACAAGCACTAATACGTAACTACAAGAATGCATGGACGGAAATCCAAATACCAAAAACGGGCGGAACTAAATATCAATGACTAAATTGCTCTACGAAAGATTTGTAGATGATCTCTTTTTTTCTATGGAAAGGGACACATGAAGAACTCTTGATTTTCCATCATGAATTAAACCTTAGTAGTTCCTTCTTAAAGTTCACTATGAACTCATCTTCCACTAGTGTGGACTTTTTAGATGTCACTGTTATTAAAATAGATAATGGGATCAACACAAGAATACACCGCAAACCTGCTACAAACCATCCTTTCTCCATACAGAAAGTATGCATCATTCACATATCTTTAATAATACATGTGCTGGCTGTAAGTGCTGAAAGCTAATATGCACTGAGAGTGGCACTGAGTCAGGGGAAGAGTTATCATACTATAGTTTCTACTGTGTTCCCTCTTTGGAACCAACCTTGCAATGACATGCAGGGCGGATGTCATGAGGAGGTCTTGAAGTGGCACTGCGAGAATAATGCCCCCACCTATATGGTAATACATCCCTCAGTGTTCATCCACCTACAGCAGCAATGGCCCTTGTTTCAACTCCAGAATCATCACAGTACCTTGCTTACCTCTTCACCTTCGCTACTAGGATAAGGAAGCCAGGCCTATGCCTCATCATCCTTCTTCCACACTGCTGGTTCCACCAGATGCAACAGCTGCTAAATGAACTCAAGTCAGCTGGTTCATGATCAGTGCTTTATCCTTCTACACCATAGAGCTGGCAATTTTAAATAGTTCTTTGTTGTGTGTCCCACAACTGAACCAGGAACTCCCTTCCCCCTACAGAGAACCTAGATGGGCTATCTCATATGTGAATAAGTATAAAGTGCATGAGTGCAAACTTGATATTATTCCCTGACTTCTACTCCCCACAGATAATAACTGGTGGTGTGGTTTGTACTTGTATACCACAAATAACTCAAAGTTTGAG
Organism: Protopterus annectens; assembly: GCF_019279795.1. Lineage (NCBI taxonomy): Eukaryota > Metazoa > Chordata > Ceratodontiformes > Protopteridae > Protopterus > Protopterus annectens. The sequence continues at coordinate 478,837,938 of NC_056735.1, forward strand.
AGCCTTTCTTGTACCTCTGTAGTTGTTTGACCATGGAGACAGTATATGAAAGTAAGAGTGTGTGTGGGTGAAGCACTCACATGGCGTGAGAAGCTTGGAAGCTACTTCTGTTTTGTTTTTGTTTTTTTCCTTCATCTGGCTGAAGCTTTTGACAATTTTTCTCCATGAGACATATTGGAAGAGACTAGTTGTTTTAACTATGTAACACATGTAACACTAGTTAGAGCCTTTTGAGTTTTTTTATTTTAAAGATTTACTGAGTAGAACCCCTGGAGGTTTATACAGTGTATGTATAAACAGTAATCATGCACCACTTGCAGTCATGTATAAATAAAATGGCAAACTGTAGTGACTTTTTTGGTATCTAACTACTCCCAGATCTTTATGGTGACAGAGCTGTGTAAATATGTATATGTGTATGCCCACACATATACACACACACACACACACACACACACACACACACACACACACACACACACACACACACACACACACACACACCAAGAATTTAGTGTTGTTAATTGATCAGCAACTTGTGAAATAATCAGACACTCAGAGACATAGGAAGAATAAACAAATGTCTCACAATGTCTAGAGCTCAAAATGAAAATCTGGATCCAATAAATATGAGGCTGAAATCTTAATTTGCGGGCCAGTATATTAGTCTTCAATATAAACTTTCAGAAACAGTTTCCTTCCACATTACTCCTGAATTTGGCTTTTAGGATATATTCACTGTATGAGAAATAAAAAAGAAGTTATGTCTTACCATAAAGTTCCATCTGTGTTGTTGATCTTCGTTCATTCATTACTGATGGGTTATCGGTTCCGTCCTCGGAACCGAGCCGGCCAATATCAAGCTCGCGTCAGCCAAAAACTCTCGAGCTAAGGTCCTACCCACAGTGCTCTGCTCCCTGTTACCTCAGATTGAGTTTGCAAGTTGATAGATAAAAGTAGAGGCTACCTCTGGTCATAACAGACCTACAAAAAAGGGATACATTAGATCAACCAAGAACCTCCAGATGGGGGACGGAGGGTGAGAAGTAATGAATGAATGAAGATCAACAACACAGATGGAACATTATGGTAAGATATAACGTCTTTATCTGATGTTAATCTTCATTCATTCCTTACTGATGGGACAGTCCCCAGTTACCTGTATCCCTTGGTGGCCCTCATGGAAGGACATTCCTGAGCACCATGGAGCCAAAGGAAGCTCTACCTCTGGAGGCCAAGTCCAATTTGTAATGAAGAATAAAGGTATGAGGTTTGCCAAGTTGCAGCTGAGCAAATATCATTGAGGGAAGCCTTAGTATGGAAAGCTGCTGAAGTTGCCATAGATCTTGTAGAATGTGCTTTGACTCTATGAGGCAAGGTGAGATTGTATTTGTTGTAGCTAAAGGTAATACAACTTCTCAACCATGAAGCCAATGTAACTTTTGATACAGGATGACACCATCTAGGTCCAGAAAAAGCCAGAAACAGTTGGTCTGATTTACAGGTAAATTTTGTTCTGTCTGGATAAAATCGTATTTGCCTATGAACATCCAAGGAGTGCAGGCAATAATCTCCCTTGTTAGAATGGTTAGGAAAGAACACTGGAAGGTCAATAGATTGGTTGATAGATCGCTCTGGCACCACTTTTGCTAAAAAAGTAGTATTAGCTGGCAGTGATACCCTATCCTTATGGAAGATAAGATAGGGAGGTTTGATGCATAAGGCCTGAAGTTCTGACAATCGCCTGGCCGATGTGATTGCAATTAAAAACAAAGTTTTCCAAGAGAAATATTTTAAATCACATAAAGATGCAGGTTCAAAAGGGGGAGCTGTTAGAGCTTGCAGAACCAAAGCCAAATCCCAAGGTAGTACTGGTTCTCTAAAGGGAGGTTTTAGGTGGATGACCCCTTTCAAGAAAGTCTTATAGAGTCTGTGTGACATAAGTGAAGAATCTCGAACACCAATATGGAAATTTGAGATGGCAGCTAAATGTACACGGATAGTAGAGGCAGACACGCCAGAGTGGAAAATATGTGATAAGTAATCCAATACCATCGAGACTGGGGCTGACAAGGGGTCTAATTGTTTATTTGCTGCCCATAGAGAGAACCTTTTCCATTTGTTAAGATAGATTAGTCTGGTGGACGATTTATGAGATGCAATAAGAATATTGCGCCCAGGAACAAAAGGTTTTCATGCCTGCCAATCATTGGAAGTGGAGAAACCAAGCTGTCAGTTTCAGGGTTGTTACATTGGGGTGAATCAGATCCTGTGGATGGGAGATCAACATTGGGGATGGAATGAGGATCCATAGTTGATCTAGCAGGTGAGGCCAGAGGAAGGGAAACCAGACTTGTCAAGGCCAATATGGAGCAATGAGGATCACTTTGCTCTTCAACTGTTGTGCTTTCTTCAGAAATTGGGAGATATGGGGAAGAGGAGAATAAGCATAAAGAAGACCCGAGGGCCAAGCGTGGACTATAGCATCCCTTGGTGACTGTCCCCAAGGGGGAATAGGGTGAAGTAGTTGAGGCACTTGTAGTTGGTTGGGGAGGCAAATAGGTCGCAGCAAGGCTGGCCCCAGTGGTTGAAGATTTTTGCTGCTATCAGAGGATTGAGGGACCACTCATGAGGTTATAGAATGCACCTGTTCAATTTGTCCACTATCACGTTGGAGCTCCTGGGAATGTGCGTTGCAATTAAAAAATGGTTGTAAGCTATTGCCCATTGCCATATTCTCAAGGCCTCTCTGCATAACGGGTAAGATCTGATGCCCCCTTGTTTGTTAATGTACCAGACCACTAACATGTTGTCTGATTGGATCTCAATAGTTCCTGACAGAAGGATGCAGTGAAATGCTTGCAAAGCTAGAAGCACTGCCCTCAGTTCCAGGACACTGATATGCAAAAGGGCCTCTGTCTCCGACCAGGTGCCTTGGACCGAGTTTCCCTGACATAGACCCCCCACCCCATCAGGGAGGTGTCTGTGGTCACCGTGGCTATCGGTTGATGGGGGTTGAAAGGGTGATACCATTATTGGGGATTTCAAGACGTCCACCAAAGTAAATCTTGCTTGCATCTCTGAGTTACACTTATCTGAAAGGACAAAGGATGTTGTACAGGGTACCACTGAGTGAGAGGTAGCCATTGAAGGAGCTTCATGTGGAATCTGGCTAGAGGAACAATGGTAATCGCGGCTGCAATTGACCCCAATAGCTGGAGTATAGATTGAGCGGGAGATTTGTGGTGACAGAGCAGCGGTTGAACTTGTCTTATTCTCTGAAGCCTGTGTTCTGGAAGGGATACTGTGCAATTTCTCATGTCCAACAGTACCCCTATAAATTCCAAGGACTCAGTTGGGGTTGTGTTGGATTTATCCCAGTTTATAGTGATTCCCACGCTTCAAACTGTTAAGAGAGTATACTGCAGGGCTTCTTCCAGTAGACGCTTGGTGGGGGTGGTGAGAAGCCAGTCGTCTAGATATGGAAACGCCTGGAATCCTTGAAGTTGCAAGTGAGCAATAACCACTGCCATGCATTTTGTGAACACTCTGGGGGCTGTAGAGAGACTGAAGGACAAGGCTCGAAACTGGTAATGACTGCCTCCTATTCGAAAGCGGAGGTATCTTCTTGAGCTTTTGTCCATTTGTACATGGTAATACGCATCTTGAAGATCTACAGAGCATATCGAATCGTCTTCTTCCAGAAGAGGAAGGCTAGACTGAACCGTGACCATCCGGAATTTCTCTGTTTTTACAAATTTGTTTAGTGTACTGAGATCCAGAATTGGTCTCCAGTCCCCTGTCTTTTTTGGCACTACAAAAGAACCTTGAGTAAAAAACGGATTCTACCTGGCCTGGGGGGACCATCTGGATGACTCTTTTTTGTAGCAGCTTTTGGATTTCATGTGCTGCTGCTTCCCTTTGACTGGGTGGAACATCGGGTAATACTCTTGATGAGACTGGGCAAAGATGGAAGGGGATGTGATAGCCTCTGGATATTATCCGTTGTACCCAAGAGTCGTTTGTTATATTTTGCAAGGCAGTGGGGTACAAGGAGACCGCTTCCAGAGGTGAGCAGTCAGGCAATGCTTCAGGGGCACTGATAGGGTTGGCCAGAGAAAGAATTTCTGGAACCCCAGTTTCATGGACCTCCTCTGCCCCAAAAGGGGCATCTTCCATTGGAATTTCCCCCTCTGCCTCTAGGGGAGAACTCGGCACATGCATCCTGGAAAGAACCCTGTGATTTCTTGTGCCACATCTTTTCACTCCTCTGATTTCTGGAGTAGAATCACTGAGGAGTGGAGTGTCTTACACCAATGGCAGACAGGATCTTGCCATCTTGTTCGCACCTTGCCAGTGTATCTTTGACTTTAGGGCCAAACAAAGAAGCGGCCTCTATGGGGGCATTCATGAAGGAAGCCTTAAAGGCAAACACAAAGTCACAAAGGAGCATCTAGGCATGTTGTCTGGTGACTATATCCATGCCTGCCACTCTAGCCACCACTTCCATTGCGTGAGAAATAAGATGCATGAAAGAGTTGGAAATGGACTCTGGGGTGGCTATCCGAGAAGCCACATTATCACAGACTTTGTCAGAAACAGCTTCTGCCAAGGTTTCAGAGAGCTGGCTGATAGGATCTCGCTGAAACCTGGTAAAATGTGCCAAATACTTCAAAGACCTTATGATGAAGGCTGATGAAGCAAACACATGCTTCTCTAATCTGGCAATCACCCGGAATTCCTTGTTGAGCAGATGGACAGTTTGGCTCTCTTCTGCCAAATCCTTCTTAGTAGAAGCTGCTACCACCGTGGCATCTGGAAGCATACTGGAAGACCTCATGACCAATGTGGCTGCTCAGCTTGGGTGATAATATTTTTTCTGGTCTCTTAGGTATCGCTTCCAGGGTGTCTGGAGCCTTCCATTCCCGCTGGACGATGAGCTGGATGAGATCATCGGCAGGCGGGGTGACCCAAGAGGTAGAAGACTGGGCGCGAAAAGCCTGCAGGAATATGGATTCCTCAGAGGAAGAATTAGAGTCACCCCTCTGTCTAAGGATCTCGAGGATGTCACCAAAGGGCACTTCATCAGAGGGTGACCATGGGGGACCCTTCCCTGTCATCAAAATCCGTACCTTCGATCAATGACTCCTCAGTGGAGTCCATGTGCTTCCACTTACATGATGCTTTGCGGGGTACTTCCTCAGTGGGAAGTTCTGGGAAAGACTGCAAAGAGGGAGTCTCCTGAGGAGGAGAAACCAGAGCTCTTGTGCCACAGAGGGGAGAGAGGACATGTGAGATTTGCCAGCGGAGGCAAATGCCCTCTCCATGGCCTGGAAGGCTGGCCTGCCCAAGGAGGGATGGGAGCCCGGAACCAAGCACGACAACCTCGGAACTGGGGTCACACCCCACCCTGACGAGCCCACCCCCAAACCAGGAGTCTCAAGAGGACAGTGGACCGTAAGAGAGAGAGAGAGCATCCCTGGAGGGTGCCATAGAAAAAAATGTCATGGAGCCAGGAATGCCCTCCCCAATGGCACAGCCACTGGTGAGAAGAGCCCGATGCCCAGTGCACCGAGGGCCACAAGGACAACTCTGGTTCCAAAGAGAGATCCACTATTGGAGTCAGAGGAAGGGAAGCTGCTGTTGAAGTAACAGGCTTCGAAACTTGAGTGGAAATTGAAGGAGGAGTGGACGTTGGGGTTTGAGGAGATATACATTCACCTCAATGAGGGAACGTGGACTTCAATGGTTGGGAGAGACCCCTGGCCACAAGAGACTGGTCGACAAGCCGCAACACATCCTGTTCATAGAGACTCTTGGTTGACCTCATGGAGAAAGCTGATGGCGATTCTGGCCTTTCTAGGAAAGGAATATATTGACTGCTAGCAAAAGGATCCAGTGAAGGAGAATATTTGGTCCTTGCTAATTCAATAGGTGCAGAGCCCAGAGTCGAGGATGTTTGCACCAAAGAAAATGGTGTGGAAAACGTCTGCGCCGACGATGTCAGCGGCATAGTAGTTGAAGGTGTCTGTACCGTAATGGCAAACATCTGCCCTGAAGGGTAGAGTACCATAGTGGAAAGTGTCTGCACAGGCAATAAGGACGGTACCGAGAAGGACTGCACCAAAGCTCATGTCAGTGCTGAAAATATCTGCACTGTGGACTACAGAACAGTCATACTTGGAGTTGACTGTATCAACGGTGCCAAAGGGGACTGAACCTGTATTGATGGTGCCGTTAAGGGTTGTGACAGACCTGTCTGAACCATAGTTGTCTGCACCAGGAACTCCGGTGCTGGTATCGATAAAGAAGACACGGCTGTAGTCAGAATCATTTGGGGCAGTGCCGAGCTTGGAGCCGACAGGGTCACAGGTGGCAGTGCCGGAGTAGTAATCAATTTCCCCTTCTTATGAGTCAACTTCCTACGATCTCAAGAGAGAGAAGAAGGCAGCAACTTCAATGAAGAAGAGGAAGAATACCTCTTGCGGGGTTTAACAGGAGGGGTGAGCCCTCCGACCCAGAAATAGCCTCAGAAAAAGGAGACTTTCAAAATTAACTTATTCTTCTTCTCGTTGAGAGTCCTGGCAGAGAAATTTTTACAAATCTCACATGAAGGATCCACAGTCAGGTGGGAGACATTAAGACAGTAGACACATAAGTCATGGCCATCAGAAAGTGGTAACTTAAGGCCGCAATCCTTACACTGCTTGAAACCAATGCTACTTTTCTTATCCGACATAACTGGTGTGGAAAAGAAGAACAGTACCAAAAGGAAGAAGAAAGACTACCCAAAAAAGGGTAAGAAGAGAAAGGAAAGATTACCAGTGATGGTAATGGAGAATTCCAACAAGGTAAGAAAAGAGAGTAATAAAGGGAAAAGACTAAAGGGAGAGAGTATAAAGTGTACCATAGGGTAGGGAAATATTAGAATAAACTTTTGAGAAAAATTTAAAGTAAGAACAATGTATAAACTTTCAAGAAATTAGACACTTAGCTGAGAGAGTGGATTGACATGGCTGTACAGCAAAGCAGCAAATGAGATCTGAGGTAACAGGGAGCAAAGCATTCTGGGTAGGACTTTGGCTCGAGAGTTTTTGGCTGACGCGAGCTTGATATTGGCCGGCTTGGTTCTGAGGATGGAACCGATAACCCATCAGTAAGGAATGAATGAAGATTAACAACATCAGAGCTGATATTTTAGCTTCTGTTTTCAAAAGGTTTTAAATAACTTAAAAGTGGTTACTTTCTTTCAGATAGTAATGCTTATGAAGACAGTGCCATTTTTGTATCATCTGATTAAATGTTTGTGGAACAGCTTGTATCAGTTATTAGACATCTAAAAAGGTTAAGAGATTATTTATTTAATTTAACATTTGTTTACTGGGAAAGTCTGACTTGGAACAAAGGCAATTTTCACCGGAACCCCTGGGAGAAATGCTCCAGATGTATGTCTTTGTAACATGGGAGGAAACCGGAGTACCCAGAGAAAACCCATATGAATGTAAGGAGGACATGCAGACTCCACACAGAAGGCCCCCCAGCTGAGAATCGAACCAGAGAACCTCTTGCTGTGAGGTGACAATGCTACCATTATACCACTGCTCTGTCCAAGATTGTATCACCCCAGATGGGACTCGAACCCACAATCCCTGGCTTAGGAGGCCAGTGCCTTATCCATTAGACCATTATAATCCACAAATAATGTTTCTTAATGAAACAAAGCTTCATTTTTCATTAACTTGACTGAATTTCACTTTGTAAGCACGAATCTGCCCAAATATTTCTTTATCAAGGGTGTGGCATACAGCATGCATTTCTACACTCTAAGTCTGTGACATAGCTTCAAGGTGAGAAATGAAACTCGGTCCTGCTGCTTATACAACCCTGAAAATGTGATAAAGCTATTTTTGCTTACATTGCCTCTAATCCATCACACTTGTCTTTGGAGCAGGATGAGTTGTCAGCACACCTAATAATACTTCCTCTTCTGTCCTATGCCTCTGAAATGCTTATGGCTGTAAGCACAGCCAAGATAGTTAAGGCTAGTGCACACTTCATGAGCTAGATACTATAGATTTTCATGTCAGTCATTCTCTCTTCAGCTCCACAGACATACCTGAAAAGATGCACTTGAATCAATAGGGTCTATCTCAGTTAAAAAAATAACTCTAGGTAAGTTATATAACAATTAATCTGAGAACCATTTTATGAGATGGTATATGTGAGATCAGTAGTATATAAAACATGTTCTGCTATTCTATTTTATTTTTCCATCTGTACAGTATTTCATAAATCATTCCTTTAATGAGTGACTTTCTAGCTGATACTCAGCTATACATGCAAGGTTAAACAGCATCTTCATTTATGATATTGAATTGCCTAAAGAAATATATACTGTAGTGTGTCTGTAATCAAACCAGTTTATTCTCAAAGGGCACTGATGGAAATTGCTTTATTATTACATACATTTTCTTTTAATGAAAGGCACTGAAATAAAAAAAACAAAGATTTCCATTTATCATGAACCACTTTCAGTCATACTTATGTATAAATAAAATGGCAAAATATAATATGAATATTTTGGTATCTGTTGGTTGCAGTGTGGACAAGTTTTGATCTAACTACTTCCAGACTAAGGTTCAGAGGTACATAAAAGAAGGGAGCCATCAGGATGAAATACAGAATTATTCTAGTAATGTTTTGCCAATACCTCATGCAGGGAATGTGGTGTATCAATGGGTGCAAGAAAAGATTTTGTGTACTTAGGAAAAAACAATACTTATGATTAATTTTAAGCTTGTTATACTGTAAAAAGAAATATATCTTGTACTGTCACATTTCCAAATATTTCCTCTACTTTTCTTATATCACACCATTTGTTGAATGATGAGTCTCCAAACCACAATTTGATGAGACTAACTTACATAAAAGGAATATATCAATGTCAATAACCTCCAACTGCAGTCATTGAACACAGATCCATTTCATTTGGGCAAAAAGTATCCTTAAGGGAGGATTTCACATATGCAATATAGAAATAATTCTTATAACTTGATTTTGCCAGACATGGCCTTAGCAATTCTGGGGCCCGACATGAACCATTGTGGTGGGCCCCCCAGCTGACTATATCACCTACCACCTAACCCCCCACTGAACCCATTCCACTATCTGTCCTCCTTAAGATGATTTCATAATAGGTGTCAGGAATATATGCTACTACACTATATAAAAATAACAATATTGTGATTTATTATCTTATATCTTATTTTTTATTAAAAAACACAACACTAAGTAGACCATGCTATTCTGAAGTAAGATCAACTGAAACATGAAACCTGGTAAAAATCAGAAGAGTCTTCATAGTCCTCAGATCTCATTTCCATGCCAGATATACTGAGATGCCACTATATCCTTACAAATGAGTGGGTGGGAATGAGATTGATGGTTGTAGGGATTTGGGGGACCAAAAAGAACATGAAAGTTTTCTAAACACAGTTAAACATTCTGTTATCATAGCACCCCTTTCTTCCTTCCTGAGTTTCCAATCACCTACTGTAACTGCTCTGAACTATTAAAGTCCATTGTCCATGTTAAGTTTTATATATTGTTGTGGTCATAAAGTGCTGAACATCCTCAGAGTGATTAATCATTGCTATCATCACCTCAGGTCTCTCCTTAGAAACTGCATTGCTAACACACCTGTACACTTACAAACACAACTATTTCTGAAAGTGTATTTTTATTTATTCAGTTATTGCTAAACCACATAAGGGACTAATGCTTGCAGATCATTTCCAACCATAGCGCAGGCCACAAGGATAACAATAAAGATTACATGCAAATTAACTTTGAGTGACTAAGCAGCATGTTTTGTTTGTTGAGAAGAAATCTAAATACCTTAAAGAAATCCTCATGATTTTGGGGAGAACATAAAAAACTGACAATTTGTTCAGCTTTCTGCAATAAAATTTCTGCCAAAACTCCTTATTAATCCAGCCCAACCATTTTCTGCTTTTAAGTTTTTGTATGTGATTTTGAAACAGCGATATCCTTGCAATACCTTTATGAGTCAGATTATTTCTGTTACTGCTTTTCAGTTTTAGCCAAGTAAAATCATTTTTCTATCCACCTTTATTTCTCTCAAATCAATATATATACCTTGTGTTTCATTTCTCCTGGATTATTTTGCTCCTGTTTGCATCTTCAGCAAGTGTCTCTTTGACATACCAATCACAGGTAACATTCTGTCATAAGTCTAAATGATTACCTCATGTCACGCTATCTGTTAACATTTATTTTTGTGCTTACTATTGTTTTTCCTTCTGCTTGAGGCTGACTATTCCACAGTTATTTTTTTATAATTCTGTTCCTCAACATCCAGTTAGATACCCTATGTCAGCAAGAGAAGCAAAGAAAAAGACAGTACCACTCCCAGTCTTCATATTAAACTAGGCCTTTATTTATTTATTTATTTATTTTATTTAACATTTGTTTACTGGAAAAGTCTGACTTGGAACAAAATTTTCAGCAGAGCCCTAGGGAGAAACGCTCCAGACGCATGTCTTTGAAACATGGGAGGAAACTGAAGAACCTGGTGGAAACCCACATGAATGCAGGGAAGACATGCAGACGCTGCACAGAAGGCACCCCAGCCAAGAATCGAACCAGAGAACCTCTTGCCTTACAGTCCTCTGCAACTATAACTGAAGTGATACTCAAAACCAGATGGTGAATTCAACCTCAGTTTTGGTCTGAAAAACTCTGTTAAGCACTAAACAATAGCAACTAATTATAGGAAATGAGTAGCTATCACTGAGTTGTGCAAGACTCACAAAACTGTAGTGTTAATAATTCTAGTGAAATGAATGTCAGAAAATGTGGTCCATGCTACTGACAAGGTTTGTAACTAATGCAGAAGCAAGACTACAGGTAGGAAAATACCTTGTACTTTTCCATAATGTCTCTTTGCCAAGTCTTTTTCGGCCAAATAGGACATAATGAATCTCACATCCCAGTATGGGGCCCCACTGTTGGAGCAGGGCCCTATTGGTCCAAATATGTCCAAATGGCCTAAGGCCGACCCTGTTTCCAGTGAATCAATATCCTGATGATGCATAAAATATGAGCTTCTTGGCAAATTCCATGATAGAGAATTCTTCATTACACAGCTGGTGACTATAGAATAAGAAAAAATCCCTTTCCACGCTATAACCAACAAATCAGGTTATGGCTCATGTGGAGTGATGCTGATTAAGCTAAGGTTATACTCAAAAAGCTGGCAAATGAAATTCAGGTCCATAATTTTTGAGAGATATCAGGAACTTTGTGCAAGACTTCAGAATATTCATCTCAGAGTCATGTATCATGGAGTGTGGTAATAACTATTTTTGCCATTCCTTCACAAACTGTGCTTTTACAATTTCTATATGAAGCTGTTTCAGAGCTGCAAAGTATAGCTGAGTGAGTACCAAATTTAACAGTAGATATTCAAGAGTGAAGCATTGCAGCATGTAAGTAGAAGGCTAGTTTGCTTTTTATTTGTTGCATTTTGTATTACTTTATTGCCTTTTTCTATTTTGTATACTGTGATTTGTTTTCTTTACACTGGGTTTTACTTGTATTCTGCTTTTAACTGCATATTAAAACTTGAAAAGAGACCACAACTCTGTCTCTTGTGAGTCAGACAAAAAATTTTCCACCCTCCCTCCTGGTTACTGTTGTGTTCTTAAACACCACTGTCTTTCTAGTTGCTTGCCCCTTATGTTAATTTGACCATATATCTCATTTCCTGTCTGCTTTTACTGGCTGGTGTGAGTAAGCACAAAATTATAATTTTGTGAAATCACTCCACTTCAACTATTTAAATTTTGTGGCCATCCTACTGTATTCCATAGTACCAGAATACAAAAGTCACCACCCGCTTTCAATCTATCTTGCTATTTTAAAAATAGTGACTCCACTAAAACTTAACTTTTTAGACAGGTAAAACTTAAGTTACCTACTTTCACATCTAACTCCTCTAGTGCTCACTGCAGTGTTTAAGTTAAACCATTTTTTTTCATCTTACCTTTACCCATCTATTGCAAGACGACCAGTTATTGGAAAGCCCACATTTTGCCTCTCAGTAGTCATCTCAGGACTAGTGCTTCTGTTTTCTCCTGGTGAGAGAAGGAGTGAAGTTACATTATTTCCTGGAGAATACTGATCACCAGAAAGCTTAATGACTGCTTTATAGGTGACAGCTTGGAATCTGTGCTTATAGTCTGATCCTGGTGAGAGTAGGAGCAGAGTGCATTGATTTCTAACTCTTTCTGGTTGGAAAGTGAGTGTCTGTGCTTAACGTACCTGACTGGTCTGGTTGCTATTCGAGGCATCTACCAGAGAAAGGCCTGCAGACGCTTGCATTATCTGGGACAAGACTGTGGATCACTAAACAGGCCATGGCCTGCTTCTCTTCCTGAGATTGGTGCTAACATTATGCTTCTGGTGAGAAAAGAAGCAAAGGAGTATTGTATCCCAACAGAGTGAAGCTGGCTGAGACCAGCATTAGTAGTAGCCAGGCAGTAGCCATTCATACGACTCTCCTCTTTTCATTTTTCTTGACAAGCTAATTCTTTATTCTTTGTTTTCTAACTTCAGAATATCTGCCTAAATACTTCATCCTTAAATTCTCAGGGTCTACCTATTAGTTTCCCCTTAGGTGTTTGGCAGTGCTCTGTACAGACTCAGACACCTTGAGTGATATTTTTTCCTGTAAAAGGAATATATAAGGAAACAGCTCCAGTACTTAGTAATAATGACCATCCCTCCTGACATGTCTAAAGGTCAGTTCCCTGTGCTTTCTCCCATTAACCTGGTGAACTTGGGTATTCTGAGGCAGTGTAGCAACTGCCTCATGTACACAGACAACCCTCTCCTCTTACCTCCCAACACTCAGACTTGTGAGAGTTGCACTTATATATCCAAATTAGAAGCTATGCACCCTCAAGCCAAGACCAAAATAGCTGGTCAAGAGGAGAAGGTCAACACCTGCACTACACCACATGCAACACATAGCCCTCCAGAACACCCATCACAGCTCTGACATAAAAACACAAACCACACACCCACCTTCATGGAGGCTCTCAGTAGAAATCTACCCAAAAAGCAGAGAACTCCAAGGCAGAAATGCACTCGATCACCACAACACAGCACAAACCACAAGACACATAGCTTACTTACACAGTGTGCCCCTCAACCTAAGCCCCTAAGGCAAAACAGCTTGCCCAATACACTAATCATAGGTGACTCGATAGTGAGGCACACTGATGTCCCACTCACTAGGTTGAATAAGGAGAAGATAACAGTCAGCTGTCTATCAGTTGCCAGAATCCGACACATAACACACGCATTCAGGTCACTCCACAACACGTACGACTCTGTCACTGTCCATGTGGGTGTGAATGACCTGAGACACACTGCTCTGGACTACATGAAAAGAGACAGGAGGAGCTCTCGGATTATGTGGCCCAGGTAGGTATGACCCCTGCCCTGAGCAGCATACTACCGTCGCCCAGAATGATACTGTAGTACAAGCAGAAAATGATTGACTACAACAATTGGCTAAGTTTCTGGTGTCATTCTAAGGGGATCCAGTATATGTCTGCTTGGGATGACATGATTGACAGACCTCGATGCTTTGCCAGAAATGGCCTGCATCTGTCACCCCTGGGTTTCCAGATACTGGCTAAGGCTCTTGCCACCCCTATAGTGCCTTTTTTAGGCGATGTTCCAAAGACCAAATTACCGCCGTAACACCTATAAACAAATGCAATCTGAGGGTCATGCTGCTCAATGTTAGAAGTCTAAATCTCAAGATGCACTTGCTCAAAGCACTCCTCAAAATGGAGAACATTGACATGTGTGCGTAACGGAGACCTGGTTTAAAGCAACAGAAAGCACCCCTGCGCTACTAGGCTATAACTCATTCCACTATGTGGTAGATTTTGTTAGGTATATTAACGGGATTAGTTTTAACCCTACAAGAAGTTATAATTGTTGTACATTAAATGTAATATATGTTTTGAGATGTCCCTGCAGTTTCTTTTATATAGGAGAAACCAACCCACCTTTTAAAATCAGACTGCAGGAGCACATCAGGGACATTAGGCTAGAGACAATAACTAGCCATATTGCTGTACATTTTAAACACTTCCATAATAGTAACCCAGAGTTACTAAAGGCTAGTATTTTGGAACAAGTCATTTTAAATACTGGTGATTTAAATGTTAAAAATATGTTGTTATATAAGGAAAGTATTTATATTTTAAAATATGGCACTTTAAGCCCTTTGGGGCTAAACTCAGAATGCACATGGAAACTTTTCATTTAATGGATGTTCTTTGCGCTTACTTAGTTTTAGATAAAGGTTTTATTGGATGATTGTTTAATTGATTTATTTTTATTGAGTTTATATTAAGTGTATATATACTTAGCTCTAGTTTTTGAATTTTATACTCTTGGAAGGCATTCTTGTCGAAGCGCTAGAGAGAAGTTAAGTGTTTATTAAACTGTATATTTTCGTGCACTGAATTGAGTGGACCTGGCTTTTTTGTTGTTTTATAACTCATTCCACACCTTTTGTCCCCAGAACATGAACTGAAGCTCCAAAGGCGGTGGTGTCTCCATATTCATAAAGGATATACACACCTCCAGACTAGTAGCCCAGCATGATGCATGTGAGATACTTCAGGTACAACTAACATTGGGTAAGATGGCAATTCAGGTCGTAGCCTGCTATAGGTCCTCAACCATGTCCCAAGACTCTCACTCCATGTTCCTAAGTATCCTGGAAACTATTAGGGTCCAACCCAACACTCTCATACTAGGTGACTCAAACTACCCCTCCTTCAACTGGGAAAACTATTCATGTACCAATACACTGGCCCAAAGCTTCCTGGAATTCATCAATTCCTATGCCCTGGACTAGCTCATTCTTACCTCCATTAGAGGAAGAAACATCCTTGACCTGGTTATTACTAGCATGGGAAAGCATTGCTTTACACCAATAGTCAATTCTTCTCTGGTTAGAAACGACAACATACTAATCACCATGGAAATCCACATCTCACCCACACCCCCCGCAAAGGTAACCACCAAGAAAAACTTCTCCAAAGCTGACTTTGGGCTCCTAAAAACAGAGGTGGCTAACTTCACAGCACCCATGTCAATGGAAAACAGATCTATGACTGACGAATCATAAACCAATGCACTGTACGAACACGTACATAAATGCATGGAACTAGCCATACTCAACAGAACTAAGACACTCTCCTTCAAAAAAAAAAAGAAGACAATCTGGTGGTCCCCTGCCATTAATAAACTCTGCAACAGAAGGAAGAAGCTATTGCAGAAAAAGGTGAACTCCCAAGACTGGAAAAACACCCTTATTAGCCTCAACAAAAAGATGAGATCCCTCATCAAAACCTCTAAAGCCAGCTATGAAGACAGAATTGCAACAGACACTAAAAACAACCATAAAGCCTTCTAAAGTTATAACAAAAATCTCCACAGCAATACCCAGGTTTGCTCTGAGTTACTGTATAATGGTACCACCTATACTGAGCCAATAGATATTGCCAACATACTGGCTGACAGATTTAGATCCAACTTTACCCCCCTCCCCCAAGGACCAATCAAAATACCGAAAGAATGCCAGGCACCCAGCATTACTGCAGCACAGGTTAAAGCTGCATTGTCCAAGGCCAAGAATACAGCTTCCATGGGACCCAACAATATCCCTAAATGTGTTCTACATAAACTACAAAGTGAACTGGCACCACATCTGTGTGCCCTTTTCAATCACAGCCTCACCTCAGGCTTTGTCCCTACTGAATGGTGCACTGCTACAGTCATCCCTCTCCATAAAGGGGGAACGACTACAGACCCTGGGAATTATGGCCCCATTAGCCTGACAAGTCTGATATGTAAGGCTATGGAGTGCATCATCATGGACCTAATTAACAAAGATATAGGGAATCTCCAAACTCTAGATCCCATGCAATTTGGTTTTGTGAAAGGTAGATCATGCCTGCTCAACATGGCTGACTTCTTTGAGCCAGACAACAGAAGTGTGGATGAGGGCAAGGCACTTCATACAGCCTACCTCGATCTGCCCGAGGCCTTTGATACCATTCCCCACTCAGGAATTATTGATAAACTCACTAAACTAAGCATCAACCCCTATATCACTAGGTGGGTTGCAAAATGGTATACAGACAGAACCCACAATGTGAAAGTAGCAGACTACAAGTTAGACTGCCGACCAGTCATGAGCAGAGTCCTACAGGGATCAGTCCTGGGTCCTCTCCTGTTTGGCATCTACGTCTCAGAAGTTCAGGCCAACATGGAAGGACTCTGGCTGACCAAGTTCACAGACGACTGCAAGGTGGGAGTCATTATTAACTCCCCAAGTGATGTAGACATCCTACAGAAAGGCCTCACTGAGATCAATGCCTGGTGTTGAAACCATGGCCTTAAGCTTAATGCCAAAAAATGTGTCATCATCCCCTTTGGGAAAAACTCAGTTCCCACTAAATACCACATTGATGGGAGCCCACTGAACACTGAAGGCATTATATGAGATCTGGGGACACAGGTTGACAGCAACCTCTGCTTTGACCACCACATTGCCACTCTGGTCAGAAAGTTCTTCTATGTGGCACATCTCATTACTGAGGGTTTTGCATTCTTGAAGAAAGAGGCCATCATCTCTCTCTACTCTTCCTTCATTAGGCCAGTCATCGAGTATAATCCCCAATTTGGCATGTACCTCACTAGACACATGCAACAGCTGGAAAGGCCAGAAAAGTACCTCACGAAGAAGATCCTAGGCCTTAAACACATGTCGTACATGGACTGACTCAAAAAACTCCAGCTATTCTCTATCTCATATCGTCTACTAAGAGGCAATCTCTGCTTGACTTACAAAGCCATGTCTGACCCAGCTCTGTTAGGAATGCTATATCTAAAGAAATCCCAATCCCTCCACACCACACGCTCCCGAGACCTCAACCTCATTGCCACAATCAATAGAACATGTGGTAGGGACAGTTTCATAACCCAGAGACTGTCCATGCTCTGGAATAGACTTCCCATACTTGTCAAGTAGAGCAGCTCACTGGCCCTCTTCAAGAGAAATCCTGATGAGTGGATGGGAAATAGAAAGTTCACCCTGGGGATCACTCCAGTGGCTCTACTTGATAGAGGCACTGAGAACTAATGTTGGGCAGCACGATGACAGGGCACTTCTATTGGCTTGGCTTGTAAAGGCTCCAGGGCAATTAGCCTAGTACACACCTATGAACCTATGAGAAGAAGCTTAAACAGCACCATGTTACAACTTTGACAAGTGGAGGAATGTCAAAACTAAACAGTAATGATAGTCTTTGCAAACCCTTCCAAAGCCCAACTGCTATTGTTTAAAAGAACGAAGCCTCCCTGTAAAGGAGCAGTCATATATATATATATATGATGTTCTACAGATATGGCTTTAAATATAAAGTATGTTCTGCATTTGTGAACTGAGCCCTCTTTAGTAAAAGAAAATGAAGTATTTAACTAAGAAGGTACTCCTTGATGGTTACATAGCTGGATATTTCTTCTTCACTCATCTTAAGTCCTTCTTTTCTAAAAAATCCCAGTGCTCTCAGTGATGTAACATTCTGGCATATAACACTATGCATCTCATCTCCAGAGTTCAACTTTTTCTCTTTTTTTTAGGCCTACACACAACAGATCTCAGTCCTAACTGTCAAAAGTAAAGCCCCCTGTTCACACAGCTAAAACACACAATAGCTGTCCCTGTGCTGATCAAATTATCCACCTAGAATCATGTTGGCATTGCCTGCACTAGCCCAGGGAGGAGCACAACAGTGACAAATGCTGCAAATGATGTAAGTTTATCCAACCTGCTTAAGGGAAGGTGGGAAGAATTTTTAGCACACTTTGAGATACTGGTGGCATTGAAGATGCCTTCTCTAAGGAGACTAGATGGAGGATCCTCTTTAGATCATCAGAAATAAGACAGAATATTGTCACATGGAGACACACTTACTGAACAGGTGCATGCCTGACCCTTTTTAATTTCTCCAAGTATTTTGGGTTTCTAATACCATGACGGGAATGGACCCCATTCCTAAGTATGATCAAAGTCCATGAAATTAGTATTGTTTCAATCTTTGATGTCAGCTAGTAGTGCTCTTTGCAGCACCACATTTTGCCCAGTAATGACTTCTGCATTTCATATGGAGTTACATGTACTGGCAACATATCCAAATACGAGTGTAAATTCTTTTTTATAAGACCCCTTGCTCCTACTACTATTGGAACTGTCTGGGTATCTTTCTTCCACATTGCTCTCATTTCTACCTGCAGATCCTGGTATTTTATGACTTTGTGTTTCTCTGTACGCAAGACACTATAGTCACTGAGTGTGGCAATTTCAATGATCAATGCTACTTTTGTCTTCTTTTCTTGGACCACTGTATCCAGTTTTCTAGCATCTGTCTTTTGAACTGTTGGTAATGGGTGTGCCGATGTGATATAAACTGCATAATTTTCTATGATGCTTTGTGGCTCATGTTTCCAATGTTTTTCATCCACTTTGATACCATAATGTTTGCACAATCCCCAGTGCAACAGTCTTGCCACATTATTATGCCTTTCAGTATACAGTCCTTCTGCTATTAGTGTGTCGCAACCAGTAAGAAGGTGTGTGACTGTTTCCAATTCGGTTTTACAAAACGTACATCTGTGTGTTTCTCTCACATGTTCAATGGACTTTGTAAACCAGTGTGTATGTAGCCCATTATCTTGGGCAGCCAATATTAACCTTTCATTTCTTGGTTTGAATTTGCCTCTCCTTAACCATTCCTGCATTCATTCTTGATCAACATGAGGCTCTTCCAGAAGTTTTCTATACTTGCAACTATATTTATGTTTTTTCCACATTTCTTGCCTTCTCATCTGGTCCTTCACCTTATATTCTTTCTTTTGTTCTTTGGCACATTCAGTTGCTGCCTGTTTTTTATCTACTTTTGGTTTGATTTCTGTTCCTGATTGACATTGATATGCTTCTGCTAAATTGAGCAGATAAGTTATCTTAGATTTATTCTCCTCATGTTTCAAAACTTTCATTACATTTGGATCTTGTGAGGTCAGTAGATATGTGTGGAGTCCCACGATTACAGATCTATACATGAAATCAATTTCAAGGAGGCCCATCCCTCCTTCAGAATGGGGAATATATAATCTTGGTATACACTAATTTTTATAAATCATTTGGTGATCATGAAGCATCCTTCTTGTTTTAATATCTAATCTATCCAACACTTTTTGGGTTCAGTCAATCACTCCAAAACTGTACAGTAGGACATTAAGAGCAAACTGATTTATAGCTTGGATCTTGTTCCTAGATGTCAATGCTGTTCTCGGGATTAATTTAAGTCTTCTAAAGTATTCTTTACCGAGTTTTATTCACATTTGCTCATGTTTTATTGCTGATCCTTCATGAATTCCCAAGTATTTATACACGCCCTCCTGCTGAAGTTCTTTTATATCACATTCTTGTCCCAAACTGATGTTTTCCTGGTGCTGCAGTTTTCCTGCTTTAAAGGTTGCTTTTGCACATTTATCAAGACCAAATGGCATTCTAATATCATCTGAAAAATTTTGACAACCTGCAGCTGTGCTTTCAGTTCCTCATCTGATGAGCTATACAGTTTTAAATCATCGACAAAGAGAAGATGAGACGTCATTAGACTTTGTTGTTTTCTAGGAGCCAAACTGTAGCCATGGCCTAAACTGTTAAGTAAACAACTTAATGGATTAATGGCAAGGCAAAATAGCAAAGGTGACAGAGTCACCCTGGAATATCCCCCTTTGAATTTTTATCGGGATAATAATTTGTCCTTTAGCATGGCTTAATTGCAAAGCGGTCTGGCATTGTTTCATGGTTAGTGTAATATAGTCAATCAGTGTAAGATGTATCAGTGTAAGATGTATCTTGTACATTATTAAGCAGTCTTTTATCCATGAATGTAAGATACTATCAAATGCTTTTTTGTAGTCACTTCATGCCATACTTAGATTCTTCCCTTTTTTACAGTTTTCCAGCATAACTTTATTTAACAACAAATGATCCTTTGTTCCATATGACTTTCTTTTATTGCCCTTTTCTTCTACTGCCATAACTGAGTTTTCTTCTAAATGACTATAAACTCTCAGCGTCAGTTCCCATGTATAGTTTATACATCGTCAGAAGGCAAGTTATTGGTCTATAATTTTTAGGGCAGCTTGCAGGTTCACTCTTAAGTAAGAGCATTGTTTTGCCTGATGTTAGCCAGTGCAGTGTCTGTTTGGGGTGTGCATACAAATAGGTCTTATTCATGGCTAAATCCTCGTGCAAAAATGTTAATACTTTTAACCAAAAGTTAGGTACTGCATCTGGGCCTGGTGTTTTTCAGTTAGAGGCTTTTCTCAACTTTGTTTCAATCTCTCTGGCTGTTACTTCATCCCATTCCATATCCTGTACCTTTAAACTTCTTATTCTTTATTTTACTTCTTCTATGCATTTATCATCTTTGTTATGTTCCACAGGATCTTTACAGACACTTCTCCAACATGTATCTACTTCCTCTTTTTTGGTGGTCTTTCAATTCCTTTTACCTTATTTCCAAATTCTCTATAAAACTTTTTTGGGTCATCAGTAAATTGCTTATTTTGGACTTTTCCCTTATATTTATTTGTGTATCTTCTAAGATTTTCCGTCTGTGACGAAATGTTTAGTTTGTTATTTGCGATAGTGCATGATAGATCCTGGTCTGTTCTAATACTGTGCATTGCTTTAATCACATCTATCTTTCTTAGTATTTTTGTTGATCTATTCCCTCTTCTATAATCTTCTAACAGTGACACTTCTTGTCTTACTTGCTTTATAGTTTTCTCTATTTGATACTTCCATGATGGTATTCAGTTTCTTCCCTTCCTTTCCCTCACTACCCTCTGATCCTGTGGTAGAACTTATCAGTTATTAATTTAGCAGCACAGTAGTATATCCTGTTTACTTCTGTTACATTACATGGATCCCTATGGACAGTCCTAATTACTGCATTCATTTGTTTTATCAGGCTTCTTACTTTTTCGGGTTTTATTGACCTTCTGCAGTCTACTTCTCTCATTGATCTTAAAAAGACGATATGTACTTACTATAATTTTCCATGTGAGTTGTTCATCTCGCCTTCATTAGTTACTGATGGGTTCAGAGCCGATCCCTCTGCTCAGAGTCAGCCTATTGCAAAGCTCGAGGTTTCCAAATAGCTCGAGGCCAAGTCCCCATCCCATGATGCACCTAGAGTTACTGCAGATCTTGTTTGCTGCATAAAATAATACCATATGTCATTCCGTAACTCCATAAGAGAGAAAGTATAGAAGGGTTGAGTGACCAGGAAGGATCTAGCATCTAAGAAGGGAGGGATGTAAGAATGAAGGCGAGATGAACAACTCACATGGAACATTATGATAAGTACATAACTTCTTTATGTGAAGTTGTTCTATCTTGCCATTCATTCTTTACTGATGGGTAGCGTCCCAAGCACCATCTACTTGGGGTGGCTCATGGGAGTATATTTCTCAGGATCGTGGATCCAAAGGAAGCCCTTTCAACTTTGTAATGAGTGATAAAGGTATGAGGTTTTGACCAAGTGGCTGCTGTGCAAATATTATCAATAGGAAGTCTGGCCGAAAAGGAGGAGGATGTAGAAACTGCTCCGGTTGAGTGAGCTTTAATTTTATGCTTTAAGGGCATACTGGCAGTTGAATAAGCAAAGGTGATACAATCAGATAGCCATTTAGACAGAGTTGTTTTAGCCACTAACATACTCTTCCTGGAATCTGAGAATGAAACAAAAAGCTGGTCTGATTTCCTGAAATGGTTTGCTCTATCTGAATAAAATCTGAGCTGTCTGTGAACATCAAGTTTGTGCAGCCTATACTCTAGGTTCTTGGAACGGTTGGGGAAGAAAACTGACAAATCAATAATTTGGTTGAGATTAGTTTCAGTGCAAATACTTGGCAAGAAAGAAGGGTTTGTTCGAAGTGAGACTCTGTCAGCATGAAAAATCAAATAAGGAGGCTTGATGGACAAGGCTTGAAGCTCTGACACTCTGCGGGCAGAAGTAATAGCCACTAAAAAGATGGTTTTCCATGACATGAATATGAGGTCACATGAGGAAGCTGGTTCAAATGGCGGAAGAATTATGCAGGAAAGCATAAAATGTAGATTCCATGGAGACTAGGGAGATTTCACAGGTAGTCTAATATGAAAGGTTCCTTTAAGAAATGCTTTGGATAATTTGTGTGACATAATATTCAATCCTTCAAATCCCAGATGGAAGTTAGGAACTGCAGCAAGTTGAACACGGACTGTTGCTGCTGCAGCTCCTTTATTGAATATCATAGTTAAGAATTCTAGAATAGAGGCCATAGGGGCTTGGTAAGGATCAATATTGTTTTAAGAGGCCCATATAGAAAATTTCTTCCATTTGCTGAGGTATAGCTTCCTCGTAGAAAATTTATAAGAGGATAGGAGAATTTGCTTCATCTCATTGGAAAGGTTGTGGAACTGATGATGGGAATTGGAGAAGCCAAGATGTCAGCTTCAGGGACTGCAGAGAGGGATGAAGTTCCCCTGATGAGTGCGTCAGAAGATTCGGAACTGGGTCCAGAATCCAGGGATCCTCCAAAAGATGAAGTCGAAGGAAGGGGAATATAATCTGATGAGGCCAATGAGGAGCTATTAGAATAATGGTCCTTCCCAGGGCTTTTGCTTTCTGTAATACCTTGGATATCAATGGGATTGTTGGGAATGCATAAAGAAGACCCAGGGGCCAATCATGAACAAGTGCATCCCTTGGGGCTTCTCCTGGGAGAGGAATCAGGGCAAAGTAGCTTCTGCATTTCATGTTCATGTGACTGGCAAAAAGGTCACAGCAAGGCTGGCCCCACCTGTGGAATATCCTGTCCTCTATTTCTGTCTTGAGGGACCACTCGTGGGGCAACAAAATTGCTCTGCTCAGCTTGTCTGCTATCACATTGGATTTCTCCAGGATGTGCGTTGCTAACAGAAAGCGCTGAGTGGAAATAACCCACTGCCATACTCTGAGGGCCTCGCAACAAGGGGGTATGATCTGGTTCCTTCTTGTTTGTTCAAATATCAGACCACTGACATGTTGTCCTTCTGGATCGCAATTGTACCCAGAGGAAGAGAGTCCTGAAAGTACTGCAATGCCAAAAGTACTGCTCTCAGCTCTAGGACATTAATATCCAGATGAGTCTCTTAATCGGTCCATGTGCCTTGGGCTGTCTTTCCCTGAAAATGCCCCCCCACTCTATCAGGGAAGCGTCCGTGGTCACTGTGACTGCTGAAGGGGGAAACACAAATGGGCGTACTATCGTAACATGAAGTGAGGTCAACCACCACTGAAGATCCTTTTTGCTGCAATTTGTGATCATTATCATGTAAGTCATGGGAAGTTCTTGGTAAGACCATTGAGTGAACAACAGCCATTGCAGTATCTGCATGTGCATACGAGCCAGTGGTATGACCAGGATTGCTGCTGCCATCATCCCTAACAATTTCAGAACTTCTGATGCTGGTGCTTTGTTTTTGGATAGCAGCATGTGGACATGCTGACGTAAAAGTAAGACTCTTTCTATTGGAAGCCTTAGCGTGGTGGTGGTGGTATCCAGTTCTGCTCCGATAAAAACAATATGCTGCGATGGCAGCAAGGCAGACTCTTCTGAGTTTATTGTAATGCCCAGCTGATTGCAGAGTGACAGAGTGGATTCCCTGGCCTGAATAAGTTGATGCTTGGTGGTGGTGGTAAGGAGCCAATCATCTAGGTACAGAAGCACCTGGAATCCTAAACATCTCAGGTGAGCTGTGACCACTGCCATGCATTTGGTGAACACTCTGGGGGCTGTAGTGAGACCAAAGGGTAGGGCTCGAAACTGGTAATAATTGGTTCCCAGCCGGAAGTGCAGATGATCCCTGGATGGCCTGACAATTTTTATGTGGTAGTATGCATCCTGGAGATCTATCGAGCACATCCAATTGTCTTTCAATAATAAGGAAAGTGTCAACTATAGTGTGACCATCCGAAACTTTTAGTTATGTACTTACCATAACTTTAGATGTTTGGGATCCATCTCGCCTACATTCTGTACTGATAGGTTCGGAGCCGATCCTCAGCTCCGACTCGGCACGCTATGCTATAGAGCGAAGTCTCTTATTGGCTGAGCTATTCTATATCCCAGGATGCACCACCACTACTTCCCCAGATCTTGTTTGTCCGCACTCATGCACACACACATAACTGTTTATATAACATTGCCAGATGTTTCAAGATGAAACAATAGTACTCGGACCGTCCGGTCTCTTCTGATCTCCAATGCAGGGGGAAGGAGGGTGGGTTATTAGGAATGTAGGCGAGATGGATCCCAAACATCTAAAGTTATGGTAAGTACATAACTAAAAGATGTTATGTGATCCTATCTCGCCTACATTCTGTACTGATGAGACAGCGTCCCTAGCACCTGATTCCTGGGTGGCTCACTGGAAAACACTCCTGAGAACTGTGGAACCAAATGAAGCTTGCCCCCGAGATGCCACATCCAATTTGTAGTGGGAAATGAAGGTGTGCGGAGAAGACCACGTAGTCAAGAGCACAAATGTCGCTAATGGCAAGCTTAGAATGGAATGCTATTGAAGTAGCCATAGCTCTTGTAGAGTGAGCTTTGACAGAGGTTGTAAGCTCTTTATTAGAAGAGGAATAAGCCTGACTAATACAGTCCCTGATCCACTTGGCAATAGTGACCTTTGTGACGGCTTTGCCCAATTTATTGTCCAAAAAGGACACAAACAATTGATCTGTTTTCCGTGTTTGTTGGGTCCTATCTAAATAAAATCGCAATTGCCTGTGAACATCCAATGTGTGGAAGATGTATTCCGCTTTGTTTGAGTACTTTGGAAAGAAAACTGGAAGTTCTAATGACTGTTGCAGACAAAAACTGGAACAAACTTTAGGGACAAAGGATGGGTTAGGCCTGAGGGATACTCTATCTTTGTGAAAAACCAGGTACGGTGGTTTGACAGATAGAGCTTGAAGCTCTGAAACCCTTCTGGCTGAAGTAATCGCGACCAGAAAGGCAGTTTTCCAAGAAAGAAATTTCAAATCACAGGTTGCTGCTGGTTCGAAGGGGGAGGAGGTTAAGGCACATAATACCACATCGAGATCCCACGGAGGAGCAGGATGAGAAATCGGAGGTCGTAAAAGCGCAGCACCTTTTATGAAGGTTTTACACAATCTGTTGCTCATCAAAGGTGGGTTTATAGATTCATGAAAATTGGAAATAGCTGCCAATTGGACCTTGATGGTAGAGACTGAAGAACCTTGATTGAATAGGGAAGTTAGAAACTTCAGGACTTCTGACATCGGGACAGTGATGGGATCTAGACCCTGGAGTTGAGCCCAAATAGCAAATCTCTTTCATTTGCTAGTATACAATTTCCTAGTGGCAGACTTGTGGGCCGAGGATAAGATACGTATGACTTCCGGGTCTAAAGTATGATTTCTGACTATAGTCGGAAGAGGAGGAGCCAAGCTGTTAACTTCAAAGAGTGAAGGGACTGATGGAGTTGTCCCGACTGATGAATTAATAGGTCCGGGATCTGATCCAGGAACCATGGACTGTCCAGTGCATACTTCCGAAGATAGGGAAACCATACCTGACGAGGCCAGTAAGGGGCAACTAAAATCATTTTGCTCCCTAAGTGAGTCGCCTTTTGAATCACTCTGGGAAGGAGGGGAACTGGAGGGAAGGCGTATAGCAAGCCGGTGGGCCAAGGATGGGCTAAGGCGTCCATGGGAATCTCCCCTGGAGCTGGAGTGAGAGAGAAGAATTTTCTGCACTTCGCATTCAGCGGGGTTGCGAAATGGTCGCAACAAGGAGTTCCCCATCTGCTGAAGATCTGAGTTGCCACTGCATCGTTCAGAGACCACTCGTGAGGAGAGAGAATAGTTCTGCTTAGTCTGTCGGCTATCACGTTGGATCTCCCAGGGATATGAGTCGCTACCAGAAAACGTCTGGTCGCCACTGCCCATTCCCAAACTCTCATGGCCTCTCTGCAAAGGGGGTAGGATCTGGTCCCTCCCTGCTTGTTCAGATACCAGACTACTGACATGTTGTCAGACTGAATGGCAATTACGCCCTGAGGGAGGTAATCATGGAGGGCTTGTAGAGATAGAAGCACCGCCCTCTATTCTAGAATGTTGATGTGAAGGAGACTCTCGTCGGAATGCCAATTGCCTTGGACTGACCTGCCCAGGTAATGCCCCCCCCCCACCCTGTCTGGGAGGCGTCCGTCGTCAATGTGGCCGTAGGAGGAGGTGGAACGAAGGGTCGTCCCTGATCCAGATTGGAGGATACCAGCCACCAGTGAAGGTCCCGTTTGCAGGTTTCCATGATCCATATGAGGTGACTGAGAGGGAGATCTTGAAAGGACCACTGGGTCGATAGGAGCCACTGGAGAATTCTCATATGCAATCTTGCTAAGGGGACTAGGAGAACAGTGGCCGACATGGAGCCTAATAGCTGCAGGACCATCCTGGCTGGGGCTTTGGATTTGAGAAGCAAGGCTCAGACTTGAGCCTGTATAGTCTGTATCCTTTCTGTAGGAAGATAGACCCGCATTTGGTTTGAGTCTATCTCTACTCCGATGAACCTTATGCGCTGAGATGGCAGCAACACAGAGTTTGGCCAATTGAAGGTGATTCCAAGGGAAGTGCCTAGTGATATGGTGGCTGCTAGGTTCTGCAATAGTAGATGCCTGGAGGTGGCAGTTAGGAGCCAGTCATCCAGATACAGAAACACCTGGAATCCTAGACTCCTCAGGTGAGCAGTCACGACCGCCCAAACATTTGGTGAACACCCTGGGGGCTGTGGTGAGACCAAAGGGCAGTGCGCAGAACTGAAAATGACTGTCTCCCAGGCTGAAGTGCAAATGTCTCCTGGACGCCTGATCTATCAGGATGTGATAATAGGCGTCCTTGAGATCTATGGAGCACATCCAAACACCTTTCTCCAGCAGTGGGAGAATGGATTGTAAGGTGACCATTCGGAACTTGGACTTCTTGACTGAACGATTTAGGTTGCTGAGATCCAAAATGGGCCTCAAGTCCCCGGTCTTTTTTGGCACCAAAAAGAATCTTGAGTAAGTCCCTAATCCGATCTGGTCTGCAGGGACCGGTTGGATGACTCCTTTTTGAAGCAGCTTTGAGACTTCGAAGGCTGCGGTTTCCCGTTGACTGGGTGGCAGGTCCGGGATTTTCCTGGACGGCGGAGGGGGGTGAGAAAAGGGGATGGCGTAACCTCCGGCGATGATTCGAAGCACCCATCGGTCCTGAGTGATACCCTCCCAGGCTTTTAGGTGCCTCGAAAAATAACCCCCGACTGGCTCCGGAGCTGCACAGTCGGGCAATCCTTCAGGGATTGTGGAAGGCTGAAGAGCCACAAAAGGACTCGCGGTCTCCAGTGTTGTGGGGGCCTCTGCCACCTCTGGGACGGCGTCTTCCAGAAAAATTTCCCCCTCCTCTGCCTCTAGAAGAGGGATCATCCTGCTGTGAGGGATAAGACTTCTGGGATTTATGGAACCACATTTTCCCTCCTCTTTTAGCCTTGGGGTAAGGCCAAAAGGGAGTGGAAAACCGTGCCCCTACGGCAGTCAAAGTCTTACCTTCTTGCTCACAGCGGGTCAATGTGTCCTTTACCTTGGATCCAAACAAAGAGGACCCATCAAAGGGAGCGTCGGCAAAGGAAGACTTAAAGGCTTCCGCAAAATGACACAGGCGGAGCCAGGCTTGCCTCCGTAGAGCAACACCCGTGACGCGCTCTACGCCTCGGCTGCATATGAAATGAGCCTCATGGACGAGTTTGATATCGATGACAGAGTAGCCAACTGAGAGCCAACCGTCTGGGCCAGCTGCTCAGGTAGGTTACCCAAGAGGGTATCTGAATGCTCCTTGATCAGATCCCTCTGAAATCTAGTGAAGTGTGTCAAATAGTTCAGGGACCTTAAGGTAAAGGCCGCTGAACTGAGGGTGCGCTTCCTGTACTGGTCCATGCTCCTAGACTCCTTATTAGGAGGATGGATGGACATCGAAGCCTCTGCTACATCTTGTTGGGTAGCAGATGCCACCACCAGGGCATCTACAGCCACACCTTTGGTCAGAAACTCCTTCTCTGGGGGTGCTGATAAGAATTTATTTGGGCGAGCCGGCACCGGTTCCACAGAGTCTGGATGCTCCCACGCCCTTCGACAGATCAAATCTAGGAGCTCGTCGAAGAGCGGAGACACCCAGGAGGCGGAGGGCTGAGCCCCGAAGGCCTTGAGGAACACCGACTCGTCAGCGGAAGGGGGTTTGGAATGACAGCCGCCACATTGTTTGAGGGCTTCCAAGATGTCTGCAAAGGAGACATCATCCGAGGACGACTTAGGGGACCCCTCCGCATCATCAAGATCGGTGTCCGACGTGAGAGACGCATCGGGGGAGTCGACGTGCTTCCTCTTGCACAGTCTTTTCCTTGGGGGTTCCTCCGAATAAGCTTCAGAGGGACCTCTAGGAGGGGGAACCGCACTGGGGGTGACCTCAGGCCCCGGGGCTCCGCTGTCTAGCGACAGGGGGACTACAAAAGACCCAGTCTCCGTGTGTAGGGAAGGTGCCGGTGAGACCGTGGAGGTAGTCAAAGAAGATTTGGCCAAAGCACTCCTCTTGGCCCTGAAGGCCGGACCGCCAGAGACCTGGGAAGGTCCAACCCCCGGGGCCACAACAGTAGACGGCACCCCCGCAGCCGACGCACCGAGTGGAAGGCTCGGAACCGAAAACATCGGTCCCGAAGTGTCCCCCCCCCGGGGCCGACCGAGGAGGTCCGTGTACCGAACTCCGACTCGAAAGCCGGGGTTGGAGTAAGGGTCAGAGCCGACCCGAAAACCTCCATCGGCTCCACCAGCACCGGCTCCAACGGTGCCAAGGCTGTTGGAGGAGGAACCAGAACTACAGGGTGGGCCATCGGCTTCGAAGCCGATTGGGCTGGAGCCAAAACTAATTTCTGGAATACAGGAGACTGAAACAGTCTTTGGAGCACCCTGTCGATGTCCGAATCCGACATCTTGGAAGATTTGGAGGAGACCGACCGGGTCCGAGCAGACTTCTCCATCGGCTCCGAAGGACTGGGGGACCGGCTCCGAATAGACTCAATCAATATCGGTGCTGAGGGAGATTCCATAGCAATTTCCCTCGGTGCCAAAGAGGGCTTCGGCGCCGAAGGGGAAGAGTCTGAGCCGGCAACCCTCATCGGCTCCAAAATCAGTGGAGCCATTGAAGGTGACCCGCCTCTCGAAGCCCCAGCCATCGGCTCCGAAACCAGAGGAGTCGAGGCTGGAGGCATCGAGGCAGACCATTCCGCCCTCGGCTCCGAAGTCCATGGAGCCGATGGAGAAGCCTGCCTAGATTTCTTAGTGGTCAGTTCCGACGGGCTGGTCGGAGCCGACGATTTCTTTTTCTTAGCTGGAGAGGAAGAGGAAGATAAGGCCTCTTCGAAGGAGGGTTTGATAAGCCCTTTTAAGATCAATTTATTCTTCCTCTCTTGGAGGACCCTAGAGGAAAAAGCGTGACACATGCTGCAAGACTCCTGAAGGTGTTTGGCGTCTAAACAGTACACGCATAAGGAGTGATCGTCCGTGATGGACATTTTGTAGTTGCATCTCGTGCATTTCTTAAATCCTGAGGGTCTATGCTCCTTAGACATAATGCTGTAGACACTATCCACTATATCAGAGAAAAACACAATGTATGGAACTCAGCACAAATGGTTTACACAACAATAAAAACTTTTTTTTTTTTTTTTTTTTTTTTAACGAGAGGCGAAAGCCCAAGAAACTTAAACAAATAACAAATACACCAAAAGGAGGGCCAGGAACCCTCTAACTAAAACAGGTACTTGACCTCTCCGAAACAACAAGAAGACTCACTAAAGAACGAGGGGAAGGCCCCTCTAACTTAAACGGAAACCTTTCCCTGTCCAGTCACAAAAATTTACCACAAAATATCCACAAAAACACAATTATACTCAACGATAGCTGTTAAAACAGCTTTTGGGTAAAGATTAAAGAATTTCCTGACAGAAAAACTCTCAGAAAAAAAGCACTTAGCTCAGCCAAGTTCGAGACCACGTCCTAGCTTGTAAGCGGCAAACGAGATCTGAGGAAGTAGTGTTGGTGCATACTGGGATATAGAATAGCTCAGCCAATAAGAGACTTCGCTCTATAGCATAGCGTGTCGAGTCAGAGCCGAGGATTGGCTCCGAACCCATCAGTACAGAATGTAGGCGAGATAGGATCACATAACATCTTCTCTTTCTTTACAGATTTGTTTAGCCTGATGAGGTCCAATATAGGTCTCCAGTTCCCTGTCTTTTTTGGAAATAAAAAGAATCTTGAGCAAGTTCTGGATCCTGTCTGGTCTGCTGGGATGACTCTTTTGCTTAGCAACATCTGGACCTCTACTGTTGCTTGTTCTCTGTAACTGGGTGGAATATTCAGGATTTTCCTTGACAGTGGAGGGGGTGTGGTGAATGGGATGAAGTATCCCCTGGAAATGATACTTTGTACCCAGTTGTCATTTGTTATTTTGAACCAGGTGTCTGGGTACAAAGATAAGCAACCCACGACTGCCTCCAGAGCAGGACAGTCGGACTGCCTTTCAGGAATGCTGGTAGGGCTTCCCAAAGAAGTGATCTCTGTCGCTCAGTTTTTGCAGACCCCCTCTGCCACGAGGATGTCTTTTTACATTATTGCACCCTCCTCTGCCCCTGGAGGGGGGTTCACCACGTGTGTTCTGAAAGGTTCCTTGGGCTATTCAGATCCACATTTTTCCTCCCTTTTGACCCTTGGGGTAGGGTCTGGTAGGGGTGGAAAAATGGAACCGGATGACAGACAGAGTCTTTCCATCCTGCTCTCACCTGGTTAAATATTCCTTAACTTTGGGCCCGAAAAGGGACGAGCCATCAAAGGGGGTATTCACTAAGGAAGACTTGAAGGGCTCCACGAAGGAACACAAGCGCATCCAGGAGTGTCTCCTAAGAGCAATTCCTGTACCCGCAGCCCTACTCGTTCCATCAGCTGCATATGAAATGAGGCTCATGGACGAATTTACTATGGATTTGAGGGTAGCAAGCTGGGAAGCAACTTTGTCTGTAGCTCCTGCAGCTACTGTACCCTGAAGAGCATCTCGCATCTCTTTAAGGAGATCTCTTTGTAGTCTCGTAAAACGGGTTAAATAGTTAAATGAACAAAGTGCAAAAGTCGCTGAACTAAACATGCACTTCCCATATCTATCCATGATCCTGGAGTCTCTGTTAGGAGGACGGATAGACGAGGAAGTTTCAGACATTTCCTTTTTGGTGGCTGCCGCCACCACCATGGCATCAACTGGCACACCTTTAGTCAAGAAGGATTTATCTTGGGGGCAGAAATGAACTTATTAGGCCTCCTAGTGTCAGGCTCCATGGTGGCCGGAGACTCCCACACCCTTTGTGAGACCAGCTGCATAAGCTCATTGAAGGGCAGAGACACCCAAGAGTTGGAGGGCTGGGACCTGAAAGCCTTCAGGAGGACCGACTTGTCCCCAGTAGGGTTGGTGGACTGCCAGTCGCCCCATCTGCATAAGGATTTCCAGTATCTCTGCAAATGAGATATCCTCAGAGGGCGACCATGAGAACCCTTCTGATTCATCCAAGTCAGTATCAGATGTTAATGACTCCTGAGGGGAGTCCAAATGTTTCCACTTACACACTCTCTTCCTGGGAACTTCATCAGTGGGAGCTTCTGCAGAGGTCTTGGAAGAGGATGGGCCACACAATGAGGCTTCCTGAGACTCTGGGTCTCTGCACTTAGCTAGGATCTGTGAGGTAGAAGCAGACACAGGCACTTTATTGGATGAAGAAGCCAGACCTAAAGTTGAGGATGTCTTTGGAGACATAACTCTCCTCATGGCTTTGAATGCCCCTCTGCTCTGATGTGAAGGGACCGATGGATCCGAGGAAACTGTCGATACCCCCAGCACCAGGACAGTGGGCTCCAAGCCTGAGGTAAGAGCCGAGCTCATCCAAGCCGAAGACCCGAGAGGCAAAGTCGGAACTGACAAGTCAGTTGGACTATCCTCCCCGGATCTGACCAGAGAGTGTCGGCTCCTAGAGTCCTAGATCGGTGCTGAGGACATCAGAGTGAAGAAAGCCGAAAACACTGGAGCAGGTATTGACTCCAAAGGCTCCACAATCAGCAAATCCAACTCCTCCGGCTCCGAAGGACCGGTATGGCTCAGAGGAGGAAGAGATATACTGGCATAAGTGTCTTCGGCTCCGAAGCCGCTTGGGTCAGAACCGATAATTTGGCAAAGGTCGGTGCCTGTAGAAGCCTCTGCACCACCCGATTCACATCCAAATCAGACAGGCTAACAGAAGATCGAGATGATCAGACCGATGGTACCGA
Source organism: Protopterus annectens (assembly GCF_019279795.1). NCBI lineage: Eukaryota > Metazoa > Chordata > Ceratodontiformes > Protopteridae > Protopterus > Protopterus annectens. Next base: position 478,870,582 of record NC_056735.1, read on the forward strand.
CTGGAGTAGAGGCAATTTAGGAATTTTGGATACCAGTTCCAAAATCGGGGACTGGCTCCGAAAAGAGAAGACAGTCGGATCCGAGACCTGTGGAGCCAATGTCACAGACTCTAAATTTTTTTTGATTTCTTTGAATCCACAGATGTCTTGGAGGACTTACTTGATCCATCCTGGTCACTCAAAGCCTCCTGGAAGGAAGGTTTCAACAAACCTCTGTCAATAAGCTTCCTTTTTCTCTCTTGGAGGACTCTAGAGGAAAAAGAATGAAATATAGAACATGTTTCTTGTAAGTGTAAGGCACCCAAACAGTAGACACAATTTACATGGCAGTCTGTAACAGACATCTTCTGCCCACATTTAGGGCATTTTTTTAAACCCTGACTTAGGGTGTTTGTCCTTGTCATCAGCCATGACAGAATATTGGACACACCCAACAACAACAATATGGATTAGCCCTCTAATAAAAAACAGGCTAAATATACCCTCTAACACATAAGCCCTTAAACTAAAGCTAACAACAAGCAGAAATGTAAATAAGCCTTCTAATAAAAACAGGCTAAATACACTCACATAAGCCTTTAAGAAGCCTAGAAATTTACACACACACACACACACACACACACACACACACACACACACACACACACTTGCACACACACATACACACTTCTTATCTTTCAGGTATATCAAAGAACAATACTAAAATTTTAATCTAAAGCTGTGGCAAAGGTCACTTAGTAAGCACACAATACTACTAACAAGCAAAAAGAGACAGAAAGTCACTTATTAAACTACTATTCAGTCAGAAATCTAAATAGGCCTAATAAAAAACGAGGCCAAATAACTAAGTAATAAAAGGCACACAAGGGAAAGGGAAACCACAATATGAAGCTGTAAGAGCTTTACTAACTAACTATCTAACTATAATATTCTATATTCTAAAAATATGAAAAATATTTTGAAATATAAGAAAAAAAAGGCTTTTACTGGCCCAAGCTAGTAGAACCTCCAATCAGTTGCAGTGGCAGTGGCAAACTAGATCTGAGGTAACTTTAGGTGCATCATGGGAAAGGGACTTGGCCTCAAGCTATTTGGAAACCTCGAGCTTTGCAATATGCCGACTCAAAGCCAAGGGATCGGCTCTGAACCCATCAGTAAAGAATGAATGGCGAGAAAGAACAACTTCACATTATATCTATCCATGTTAATTAAATCAAGCAACTCTTCTCTTAGCTCATTTTCTCCCAAACTGAGGGCACAGCCCTTGTTTTCCGTTTCCTGCGGGCAATCTATACAAAGTTCTATAGCATCTTCCTGTGGCACATTCTCTTCAATTTCATCCTGTCTCATCTGTTGCTCTGTCATATGGAAACTCACTGTCCTATCACTCCTCAACATTGACATTGCATCAGAGTTTCCACAGTTTCCTTTTTCTTTCCTTGCTGTCTAGCTTCAAGTGAACATTTATACTGGTTTCCTGTGGAAGGCTCCAAAATATCTTGATATGGCACCTGACCAATTGCTTCCTGTTCCACTGGTTTCCCCTTAATTTGGATATCCATTGTTCTATGCTGCTGTGGTGCTTTCTGCATTCGTTGTTCTACACTGAATCCTTCTCTTTGCAGTTGCTCCATATCCTCAATTGCTATTTCTTTGACTTCATTACTAATCTCTTTTTCTACTTTTCCTCTTAGTCTTCTTATTTTTTGTATTGTAAAGTTTTCCATATCTGGATTCCTTTGTCTGTATTTCTCTTCAAATACTGTATCTTTGGTGCTGCTCTTTTTGTATTGGTTAGTTTTGCTTTCTCCTTTGCATAAATATTACACCTTATTAACTCACTTTTCCTTTCCCATGTCCATATTTCTTCTTCACATGTCTCCTGATCTTCTTGATTTTCCTTATTCTGGGGGCTCACTCCATCATGCTGTGATGTAGTCTGTGCTACACCTTCTACATTAAATCTTTCACTTCGCAGGCACTCCATGCTTTACTAATCTTCTTTTCCACATTACATCTTTGTGATATTAATTTTTTATTGTGAAATTTTCCATATCTAGATGCCTTTGCCTGTATTTCTCTTCGAATGTCTTTGAGACTGTCTTCTCTATATTAGTTTTCCTTTGCATAAATATTGCACCATATCAAATCTCTCTTTCTTAACCATGTTCATATTTCTTTTTTATATTTTTCAAATATCTCTAGGTTTTGTTGTTTATATTTTGCACTTCCTCAGATGCTTCTTTTTCCAAACAGATCAAAGTTTCTTGATCTTTATATCATTTTTCAAAAATCTGTTGTATTAATGAATGCAGATTTTTATTTGAAGATTCTGACAGTTTTTCCTGCGGAAGTATTTTTCTTTCCTTTAATTTCTCTCAATCATTTTGTATATCTTGTGTCTGGAAATTATGGGCTTTTTATGTAATAGCAACAATATATAATTTCTTTCTTATCCTCAATTGTCCACTCTATAGTCTTTATGACTCTTCGTTGGCCAATCAATTTTTGTGATTTTTGTGGACTGCTACTTCCTTCTACAATGGGGGGGGGCAATATGTAGGCTTAGTGTATTGAAATATTTAACTGCAATATGCAGGTTTAGTGCATTAAGGGTTAAAAGGTGTTAATGCATTTATTCTGCTTATTCTGTGTGAAAATATGCAGCTGCTAGAAGCTCTGAAAAAAGAACAATGGATGTCTGTAAATCCACCATGGTCAGCAGAATGTGTATTGAGGCCAGGACTGTACCTTGAATGTATCATATCAGAACTAGAGAAAGAATTGTGAGAAACTAAGGAAAGCTGAAACAAGCCCAAGGCCAGGTTGTTTTTCTCAAATATGGTTTTGCAAGACAGCAATTATCTGACCATGTCAGCAGCAAATCTAATAATAGCATCTTTCTGTGAACTTGCAGAAAACTGTATAAAAACTGTAGGCTGAACTATGGAAAATCAGACAAACCTTGTACCTACATGCTTTGTCTCCTTGCTGCAAGTAATAAAGGGTGCCTTGCTTGAACCTAACGTGCATTGATCTTTGTGTTTTCTTTTACAGATTGGTTCTTCGGACCGGAAACCCTCTCTTCACCTCAGATCAGATGGCCAGGTGGCTGAAACCGTACAGGGAAGAAACCAAATCGTTTTTTCTTATATGTAAAGTCCTCCAACTGAATTGTCGTCAAAAGAGGCCAGCCACTTTCTGATCTGTGACTGAAGGACGAGTTTTCTGCGAATCGGCGATAAATCACGTGGGCTCAGGTAAGGTGAATCTATTTTTTTTTCTGTTTCAGGATCAGGGGCTAGATGTGTATTGTTTTTTGTCAGATTGTATTTTTCTTACAGTCAGGGATAGGAAAGGTACTGTCTTGTCATAGATCAGGAAAAACAGAATAAGTAGACTTTAGGCAGTCATTCTGAAGAGACTATAACAAAATCTGTGGTACACGTTAAAACTAGAGAATCAAGGTGAAGTTACATAACAATCAAAGGAAAATGGGTAATAACTGTACAAAAACACCCCGAGATCCACCGTTAACGGAAGATGCAAAATATATGCAGTCACAGCGTGCAGACAGTGTTAGATACTTTTCAAAATGGGTTATTAAATACAAATTTGACAGAAAATTAGAAAAATCCTCACTCATCAAACTTATTAAACAACTTAAAACTGATTCTAAAGGTCAGGTAAAAAAGCAACGACAGTTAGGAATTCCCCAGGCACACAGGTGGCTGGAGGAAGTAAACCGTAGGGACCAAAAGAACAAGGATTCAAAGACAATGTTTTTAGATAGGGAGGATAACAACCTAGTAATAGCATCAGCACCTCCGCCTCCCGCTCCCTTACCAGAATATGGAGCAAGTAGACAGGTTGATCTACCCCCACTATATCCTGTGGTCACTGAGGATAGGGACGCTATAAAACTGAAACTAGCTAAAATAAGGGATCCCATTGAAACTAGGTCCAGAACAAAAGCAGGTAATCGAGAGCCGTGGCAGAAATCTAAAGACACACAACCTGCAGGAGAAGAAGAAGAAGAAATATGTCCACTCATAGAAGTACCGAACCCTCAGGCAGGGCAGGATAATCACGATCCAACCATCTTAGTATATAGACTCTGGACTCCGGAAGATATCCGGAAAGCTACAGAAAGGATTCCCCATCCAAAAATTAATTTTAGAAAATTTTCAGACGATTTACAAGGAATGAGGCTAAGTTATCATTTAAATGGGGAAGAAATAGAAAAGGTAGTTCGACAAATTGTAGGGCCAGATTGGTACATGATTTGTGGCAATTGGAATCCTCGTGATGCTGAACAAAAACCCCTTCCTCATAGCAGTGCAGATTTAGATGCTAGAGTAAAAGGACTTACAGACTGCATCTCTGAAAAATGGAAACCTAGGGCAGACTGGACGTGCATTAATCAATGCATCCAACAGGAGGGTGAGACAGTTGACCGATATTTCGCTAGGCTGCTGGAATGTTTTAACAACCACTGTGGGATGCAGGTCCCCGAAGACCAAAAACAAGATTCCCCGTATGAACAGCAGTTGAAAAATGCATTTTTAAAAGGTAGTAGTGCACCTATAAGCAGTTTTATTACAAAACATATGGTTGATCATCGAACTAGCAGGCTACAATCATTACTCGAATATGCTAGGCATGCTGAAAGGCATTTTAATAGCAAAAAGAAAAAGAAGGCTCAAGTATTTTCTGTAGAGAACAGAGCAGAAGTTTATGTAGTACACCCCGGGAAGAAGGGCAGGAAAAATGCACAGGGAGATAGGCAGTCTGATCAACGATCAGAAGACTTTGAAGGATGTAGAAAAAGGGGTGAATGTTTCAAATGTGGTAAAAAGGGACATTTGGCAAGGGATTGCAGGAAAAATAAGAAAGCAACAACGGAAGACAAGGAAGGTGAAGACTGACTATATGATAGTCAGGAATCATTAGAAGGGGCTAGTGCAGAAATGACAGATGAGAATGTGAAAAGGGAAATAGAGGAAGTACAGGGAATTGATGACGGTGAAGTAGAAGATGAAGTACTAGACTTGGCTTTATTGAGCTTGGAGCTCTACTTAGCAGATACTAAACCAGAAGTTATACTTTCAGTGGAAGGCAGGGAAGTCAAATTTTTGTGCGACTCAGGAGCATCACGAACCCTGATACACCCCTCCAAATTGCCAGAAAACACAGAATCATCCGACTACATATTAGTCAAAGCAGCTAATGGGCAGCTAATCAGAAGCCCCTCTCCCGCAATATTACAATAACTGATCCTGTTTCGGGATTGTCACAGAAAAGTAAGATTGTAGTTTCTGCAAAGTGCCCAGTGAATCGCTTGGGCAGGGATCTCATGCAGTTATTTGGCATAGCAGTAGTCCCAACCATGCAGGGAATGGAAGCACAGTGACAAACTGACACCTTTACGGTGCAATCGGGGGGTGAAATATTTTATTGGTATAGGCAGGACTTGGTCACAACTGGTCCAGGGACATTGATAAACAACACCTGTTACATTGTACCCTATATTTTTGTAATACACCAGGACCTGATAAGCAATATGAAGAAAGATTATTTAAGAATCATACAAATAAATTGGTACTGCGTAACCTGTACTGGGACACAGAAGGGAATAGTGTAGTCAGCTGTTCGATGCCCCAGGAATTTTTAACACTTTATAAATCTAATCGATTACCACATGTTAGCTTGACCAAGAATAAAAATATACAGTGGGCAGACCTGGGGAGAAAGCCACAAGATGGGAGAAACAAACAGAACTGGAACTGTCAGGACAGGTAATACAAGTACAGAAATTGAATTGGGTGACACAGACCAACCCAGCTGTGCACCTGCATTCTCTTGAAGACAGCTGATGGACGCTCCCACTGAAGGAGGAAGAAAAAGCCTTGAGAGATATACCAGAGACTCTCTGGTCAACAGGGAAATCAGATGTAGGACTTATCCGTACAGCAGGGCCAGTTAATATCACACCGAAATCAGCATTTAGACCACAGAAAAGACAATAAGGAAAGATGCAGAGGCAGGGATAAAACCTATTATAGCAGCATTACTTAAGGGAGGGGTGCTAGTGGAATCTCCTGATTCTCTGTGTAATACACCTCTATTTCCAGTTAAAAAAGCCAATGGAGAATGGCGTATGGTCCAGGATTTGCAAGCTGTGAATGATGCAGTAGTACCAAGGGCGCCTATAGTGCCAGATACACACACTCTGTTAAATAACTTAAAACCTCAACAAAAATATTTTTCTGTGGTGGATATTAGTAACGCATTCTTTTAAATACCGATACACCAAGATAGCCAGTATTGGTTTGCATTTACATTTCAGGGAAAAAGATACACATATACGCGACTACCACAGGGATATTGTGAGAGCCCTACGATATTCTCACAAGAAATGTCAAGTAACTTGGCAAGGTTTAATCCACCAAAGGGTAGTCAGGTCTTACTTTATGTTGATGATATTTTGTTGGCGGCCCCCACCCTGCAGGATTGTAGGGAAGATACCGTAGCACTTCTACGATTTTTAGCCGCTGAGGGACATAAAGTAAACAAAGATAAGCTGCAGCTCTGGAGAAAACAGGTTAAGTACCTAGGATATGTGATATCCAAGGAAGGTAGAACTCTAGATGAAGACAGAAAAGTGGTAAACTTGCAGGCACCAAAACCCACCACCAAGAAGGAAATGATGTCCTTCTTGGGAATGACTAATTTCTGTCAAAGCTGGATTCCAAACTATGCCTTGGAAACTGCACCCCTAACTGATCTTATATATAAGAAGCTTATGGCAGTGCAGGAGTTGTTACAATGGACATCAGAGGCAGAATTTGCCTTTTGTAAACTGAAACAATTAATGGCGTCCTCTCTAGTTCTGGGATTACCAAATTATTATAAACAATTTTTCCAGATTGTAGATTGCAAGCAGGGTTATATGACATCAGTACTAACACAACAACATGGGGATAAGCAATGCCCCATTGCTTACTATTCATCACAATTAGACCCAGTGGCACGGTCCTTATCCCACTGTGTGCAGGCAGTATTTGCAGCAGTGATGGCAGTACAAGCTTCGGCCTCAGTAGTCTTGTTCCACCCCCTCACTTTGAGGGTACCCCACTCAGTCGCGATTATTTCGCTACAAGAAAAGGTGACATATCTTTCCCCTGCTAGGCATCTCTCCTGCATGACTATATTGTTGAGCTAACCTCATATGACAATTGAACGATACACGACTTTGAACCCTTCTACTCTGCTCCCGACCCCTGCAGATGGCACACCGAATTGCTGCCTGCAGGTAATCGAGCAAAAGACATTACCTAGAAAAGATCTCACAGATGTGCCCTTGGAGGATGCCGAGGTGACATACTACGTGGATGGCTCATGCAAAAGGGGTCCTGCAGGACATAACCTAGTAGGATATGCAGTAGTCTCTGATACTGAGGTTGTAGTAGCAAAATCCTTACCACACAATTTATCTGCACAGGCAGCAGAATTGATTGCACCGACATGGGCATGTACCTTAGCAAGGGGTAAATGTGTAAACATTTTTACTGATAGCCAGTATGCTTTTTCCGCTGTACATGTGTTTGCACAACAGTGGAAAAACCGGGGAATGATAACATCTACTGGCAAACCTATAAATCATACGCAGTTTATTTTAGATCTTTTAGAATCTATTCAGTTACCTCAGAAGGTGGCCATTTGCAAATGTGCAGGTCACACCAAGCAACAAGATAGGATTTCAAAAGGTAATGCAAGAGATGATACAGCTGCAAAACAAGTAGCTACAGAAGTATTTCTTTTAAACGAGGAATTACAGCCCTCTGAAATTCTGAATTTGGATATGTTCAAAACAATGCAGACACTCAATATGCAAGCTGAAAAACAGCAATGGATAAAACAAGGAGCAATCCTCGAAAAGGGGTTGTACTTCTCTAAGGAAGGGAAACCAATACTACCCTCTAATTTGTTCCGCTATGCGGCAATGTTGAGCCATGTCTCAACAGGGGGGATGATACAGTTGGTAAACCAGGTGTTCACAACATACGGATTTACAAACTATTCTAAAAAATTTTGTTTAATGTGTCAGATTTGTAACAAACACCATGCACAGGGGGCGATAAAGCCCAAGCAAGGGAGTTTTCCCACACCACCATATCTGTTTCACACTATCTGTATGGATTTCACAGAATTGAACAAATGTGAGAATAAGAAGTATTGCCTTGTCATTATAGATATGTTTTCCAGATGTGTGGAAGCCTTTCCAACCAAAAACCCAGATGCAGCTACAGTGGCAAAAGTACTTGTTAAGGAAATTATTCCTAGGTTCGGCATTCCGGAGAAAATCTATAGTGACAATGGTACACACTTTGTAAATCAAACCATACAACAGCTGAGTAAGTTTTTTGGTATTTCTTTAAAAAAATCATTGTGCATATCATCCACAGTCTGCAGGGCTGGTTGAAAGACATAATGGTATACTGAAAAGCAAACTGAGGAAATTGATAGCTGAGACAGGGAAAACCTGGCTGTACTGTTTACCCCTGGCACTGTTGAACATGAGAACTGTCCCTACAGAAAAAGGACTGACTCCTTTCGAGAAGCTGTATGGGAGAGCTTATTATTCACCCCAGTGGAAACCTCTCATGTCATCAGACCAGGAAGCTGATTTTACGTTAGCTGAATATAAGAAAAAGTTGCTGAGTTCTAAACATCTGTTGCAGTTTAATTCTGTTTCAGGTCAAAAACAAACCGAAACATCGGAAGTGGCAGTGACGCCAGGAGACTGGGTGTGGATTCAAATCGTGAAGTGAAAGAACTGGGCATTGCCTAAGTGGGAAGGTCCCTACCAGATGCTTCTTTCAAAACCTACTGCACTCAAAATAGCAGAGCGAGCTTCGTGGATACATCTGACGCATTGCAAGTTGGTGAAGAACTTCGAGCTGGACAAAGACCTTACCTCTCCATCAGGACCCTAAGCACAAAAGTCTGGCTACAAAGGGGGGGGTCAGATCAATAGGAACTGATCCGTCTCAAACCCAGTGAAGCAATCACTGGTGCAAGGTCCTATAGGGCAGAGAGTAAGATCACGTGTCCTAGGTGAAGATGATGGAAGCAAGAAAGATCCAAATACATCTGTTTGGAGGAACTGGAGAAAACAGGAATGCAGAGCAATCATTCCCACAGAAATATTGCATGACCATCCTGTTAACTGTACTGGTAGCAATAATCTTTTTATCGTGGCCATTTCTCTTCTCTGCCACACAAGTAGAACAAAGTAAATGTGCAAAGTGGCACCCAAATTTCAATACTTATCAGGCTATTAAGCACGCTTATGCAGACACCCTCAATATCTCCAACTGCTGGGTCTGTGCAGCTATTCCTACTGCACATGGAGGAATACCCTTAATACAGATTCCCTTAAATATGAACCAAACCTGGCAAGCACTGCTGAAAGATGCAGTGAATGTGACATCAATTAAAAGAGTGACCCTATTCTTACCCAAGGCAAAAAGAGGAACAGTGTGCTTTCAAAACTAATGAAAAACAGAGGTTGGAAATAGCACCTGTAACATGACAGTGATACATTACTGTAATGGAAATTCCTGCACCACAACAAACAAGGGCCAACAATTGCAAGTTGGCAATAGCAATGACTCCACTGAAAGAAAGAAAACGGATGATGAAAATCAAGTTGTGTATAGTAAAATGTTCTGGGCTATGACCCAACAAAAGCCCGGCAACTATAAATTCAGCAACATCTCAGTCTCAATTCCTGACTGCTACTTTGTGTGTGGTGATAGAGCATATAAATGGCTACCAGGCAATTGGTCTGGAAGCTGTTCTCTGGCATATCTGATTCCAGCAATACGACATGTATCGACACTACCCCAGGGGAAAATTCAAAATGTTTGAGAAATTAAGAAACCCACTAATCCTGTAGGACAAGTTGATGCATCCTGGATATATCACCATGATTTAGCCCATGTGAATGACAAAGGACTGTCGCACATGGATCTGGGTGATGATGTCATATCTTGCGCGGGCATAATACCAGTATATGGAGCAGTGAAATCGATCTGGGAGCTGAGAAAACTATCCAAACTTCTTAAAACAATGAGTAATACGACTTTTTCCACCCTAGAATTGGTGACTGATGAACTCACAGCCATGAGGACAGTGGTACTTCAGAATCACATGGCTCTCGACTTCACCACAGTGGCGAAAGGAGGTTTGTGCGCTTTAATCCAGGAGGAGTGCTGTTCGTTTATTCCTGACAACAAACATGAAATAGACAGCCATCTCACAATAATTCAGCAAGTGTCGGCTATGACCAAACCAGGACCGAATCCATTGACAGACTTTTTCCAAAATGGTTCGGGGGTTGGGGCAACATCTTGATGAACATTCTGATTGCCATCTGTGTAGGGGCAGCCTTACTGATGGTGTGTGGATGCTGCTGCATCCCCTGTATAAAAGGACTAGTTGAAAATTTCATAGATGCTTCAATTTCAAAGACTTTATATCACAATGTTGAGTTAGAGGTACTGATTAAAAGGTGAAGAAATACTTTCACAAGCTTGAATTGAATGACTCTCTAACTGCAAATCATGAGTGGGAAATGGTTAAGGGAAGAAAAACTATTTATGCTTGTTTTGAAAGCAGAATAAAGTATTAAAAGTGGGGAAATGTTAGGAAAATGTATAACTGCAATGCAATATGTAGGCTTAGTGTATTGAAATATATAACTGCAATATGCAGGTTTAGTGCATTAAGGGTTAAAAGGAGTTAATACATTTATTCTGCTTATTCTGTGTGAAAATATGCAGCTGCTAGAAGCTCTGGAAAAAGAACAATGGATGTCTGTAAAGCCACCATAGTCAGCAGAATGTGTACTGAGGCCAGGACTGTACCTTGAATATATCATATCAGAACTAGAGAAATAATTGTGAGAAACTAAGGAAAGCTGAAACAAGCCCAAGGCCAGGTTGTTTTTCTCAAATATGTTTTTTGCAAGACAGCAATTATCTGACCATGTCAGCAGCAAATCTAATAATAGCATAATTCTGTGAACTTGCAGAAAACTGTATAAAAACTGTAGGCTGAACTATGGAAAATCAGACAAACCTTGTACCTACATGCTCTATCTCCTTGCTGCAAGTAATAAAGGGTGCCTTGCTTGAACCTAAGGTGCATTGATCTTTGTGTTTTCTTTTACAATTTTTTATTGTGAAATTTTCCATATCTAGATGCCTTTCCCTGTATTTCTTCTAGAATGTCATTGAGACTGCCTTCTCTATATTAGTTATCCTTTGCATAAATATTGCACCATATCAAATCTCTCTTTCTTAACCATGTTCATATTTATTTTTTATATTTTTCAAATATCTCTAGGTTTTGTTGTTTATTTTTTGCACTTCCTCAGATGCTTCTTTTTCCAAACAGATCAACGTTTCTTGATCTATATATCATTTTTCAAAAATATGTTGTATTAATGAATGCAGATTTTTAATTGAAGCTTCTGACAGTTTTTCCTGCGGAAGTATTTTTCTTTCCTCTAATTTCTCTCTTAATCATTTTGTATATCTTGTGTCTGGAAATTATGGGCTTTTTACATAATAGCAACAATATATAATTTCTTTCTTATCCTCAATTGTCCACTCTATAGTCTTTATTGCTCTTCATTGGCCATTCAATTTTTGTGATTTTTGTGGACTGCTACTTCCTTCTACAATGGGGGGGGCATCCTCCACCTTGGCCTGGCCTGGCCCCATTGTAAGAATGTTTCCGTATTTAGAGGAGTCTACACTGTCATTTTTTATAGTCCTGGCAACAGTGTGCCTATCAGGATTGGGCACTTTTTTTATCCTGGGTCTTGTGCACCCAGCTATCTTTTTTTATTTTTGACTTACTTCTGTCCATGATATATGCTATATAAATGCAGTCTATATATCAGTGTCGCCCGCCTTAGTGAGATTTTGTGAAAAACAGGGTCCACCTCACTAAGGTACTCACCAAGACTTGAGGATGAATTCAGTTTCAGCACTACTACTCCTCTTCTTTGCTTGCTGACTTTTCATCTCTCCATTAGGACCCTACCTGAGCCTCTGCGAGGTAATTCTGATGTCCAAGTAGCTCCCCAGATGTTGAAGGCTATACGCTCACCTTCAAAAACTAAGGGCTCAAGTATTAAAAAGTCCTGAGCCTCAATCAAGGATCTTCAAATCTAGGGAGTAAACTCTCATCTCCCACCCTAGGAGGTGCAACTTCAAAGGTTCCTGCACCATTAAAATTCTACAGGATTAACTACAGCCTGTGGGTAATAAGCCTGATCCCTAAAGACTGGTCTCTATAAATCATCTGCTCACAGACAGTCTATAATCTAGACCAAAGATTCCCTTCATAGAGCCAGATCCCAGGTGAAAGTATTCCCATGAGTCTTGGCAAAAGATCACTCATCTAGTTACCACACACCAGGCATTACGTTTTAAAGACTTGACATCAACTAGATATTTGATATGTAGTGGGAATTTGACTTTTTGATGCAAGGTCTGAAGTCAGTGCCAGGTCCAACACAGGCCTCTCTTCCCTCTTGCTGCCAACACTGGCCTGTTACATGCTCTCCCAAGAAAACTGACTCCTGTAGTTAGTGCCCATAGTAACACTTTCATGCTTATTAATTTTATATGAATACAATGGATTCCAAAGCATCTGCCTTGCAGATGGAGAGAATAATGTGTCCATAGCCTGCCCAAATCACCACAGAAAGACTATTCATATGGAACCTGGATTACCACTTTTTTCATATGTCAGATGAACAAATGCTCATAGAGACATTTCTTAACAAAATTAATTTTTACAGAAAATTTACAGCCTTACACATTCACTGCAAATAAACTGTTTTCACTTCATTATCACACATGGTTTCATAGCATATTAGGAAGTTTAAGTTCCAGTACCAACGTTTACTGTAATAGTTGGTGAAAGTTATCAAGAAGTTGGAACATTTGCATTTTTTTTTCAGAAGAGAACTGATCTTACCACAACTATTCAAGGAAAATGGGAAAGAGCAGTTGAAAACCTTATGTGCAGGGGAAGAAAAGTGATTTATCTATTGACGGGACCGTGCCATGTCATACTTGCAAATCTAAACCAGAATGGCTCTCTAGCACTATCAAATGTTGATGGGACAGAAAGGGACAAATTTCCAGGAAGGCAGAACATTTCAACATCCCTTCTACTAACTAATAGTTATTATAGCTCAAATTCTGATTTATTTTAAGTCTGTAAGTTTAATGATACATCCAACCCAACAGGTCTGGCTGGTATACTGTACCTACAAAAACATAAGTTTCTGTCTACTGCAGAAAACCGTATTATTTAATACGTGTTACATAAGTAAAAACATTGCAGTCATAAACCTGCAATGAATTCAATGATGTCATTAACACGTGACTCAAACATAAAGCTAGATTTACATCGTTTACGTCATTACTGTATGAGTGTGAGTGCATAACATTTTATAATTTAAATGATACCTAAAATATTTGGAATCTACACACACACACACACACACACACACACACACACACACACACACACACACACACACACACACTAGTATTCTTATAGCCATTATTAATAACAGCATAGGAAAAATGCTTTTCAAATAGTGATGTTGAGCAAAAACACTTAAAGAAATAGAGAGACAGATGGATGCTGTGGAAAGCAAATTGGCTCACAAATAGAACATTTTCTTCTCTGAGGTCATAGCTAACATTAAGGGTTTGTGGCTGACCATGTTTGCAGATCACTGCAAACTTGGTGCCATGATAAACTCTCCAACAGGTACTATGATTCTTCTGGAGGGGCTGTCCCAGATAAATAGCTGGTGTCAAAACCATGGACTACAACTAAATGCCAAGAAATGTAGAATTGCATTTTTTGGCAAGCATGACTCCCTTTGTAACTATCATACTGAAACTTCTGAAAATTGATTTTGTATTCAGGGATCAGGGAATCTCTGTTAAAAACAAACTGTCTTTTGATCACCATGTGTCCACTAATGTAAGGAAATAATTTTTTCATAGCACAGCTTATTTCTAAAGGTATGATGTCTAGGTCCAGGGATGTAATAATTTCACTTTACTTGGCCCTGATTAGGCTAATAAATGAACATAATGCCTCTTTCAGTATGTACTGATCCAAACATTTGTCACATCCTGAATGGCCACAATGTTTGCTCACTAAGAAAATCTAGGGCATACATCATAAAACTAAACAGACCAGCTCAAAGCCTTGTACCTCTTCTCAGTGTCATATAGGCTACTGAAAGGTGACTTTTGCCTACCATATATGGCTCCAAATGACCCTATCCTGACAGACTTAAATTCACAAGATCAGTAGTGGCATTAGTACCTGCTCAAGGGATCTCAGTCTATTCTGCAAATTACACGGAACATGCTGAAGGGAAAGGAATGTATCGCACAGAATTTGTCTTCTTTGGAACAGTCTTCCACTTTGTATAAAGCAAAATGCTTCTCTTACTCTATTCAAATGTAATTTGGATGAATGGATGGGTGTTTGCAAATTCAACCCTGGTTTAGCATTATTGCTCCTCGTGGACACTTAACTTGTACATGTCTCAATATACCCATGTTGTGCCCATTTTTGGGTTTTTTGCACACAAAATATAAGGACTACAACTACCATGGGAATGTAAGGCCAGGTTACTTAATATTCTCATGTATCAGTAGCCTACTAAGTGCCTACAAACCTATGAACAATTATCTGCAAACCATTCTTTTCAAGCCATTGTGGAAGATATAGAAATCAACCACAAAAATAATGTAGTAGAAAGGTTTCATCACAATAGCACAAAACTGCTCAGCGACAGATGGGTCTTTAATAATGTAGGTGACCCATAAAGCCAGACTGCAAAAGGTACACAATTTTATGATGTGCTGACAAGTCATAGTAACATCAAAATCTAATAATATATATATATATATATATATATATATATATATATATATATATATATAAATATAAATATATATAAATATAAATATATATATATATATATGAATATATAAATATATATATATATATATATATATATATATACATATATATATATATATATATATATATATATATATTTATTTATTTATATATATATATATATATATATATATATATATATATATGTCCACTACAAAATCTCGAGAACCCACAATCTCGACTTTCAC
The DNA here is from genome assembly GCF_019279795.1 of Protopterus annectens. Lineage (NCBI taxonomy): Eukaryota > Metazoa > Chordata > Ceratodontiformes > Protopteridae > Protopterus > Protopterus annectens. The sequence goes on from NC_056735.1 coordinate 478,885,854, forward strand.
AATCCAGACGCCATAATGTCGACACTGTGGAATCTCAAAATTATAAAACAAACAAACAAAAAAAAGATGACATTTAAAAACATGTTTTTGCAGCGGGGCAAGCCCCCACAGCTCCCCACACCTACTGAAAATTAAAGATACTAACTTCTAGATTGCACTACAGTAAAGAAAAGGGTAATGTTTTTATTCTGCACTGTATAGCGATCTACATTACTGTTCTATTCACTGTACAGCAAATTGGAATTAGTATATTTAGGTTGCAAGGGGTGTGGTGGATGCAAGAGGGCTTGCCCCCTGCAAAAACATGTTTTTACATGTTGTCATCTTTTTTTTTGTTTGTTTTATTATTTCAAGATTCCACAATCTTGCTTGCAAAAATTATTGCTTTGGGATCTTGAGATTTTGTAGTGGACCCATACACATACACACACACAATATATATATAGTGTGTAGTCTCACATGCCTTGATTCTGTTCTTAAAGATCTATGTCTTTGTGAATTTTTTTGAACTGAGATGAAACAGTGTTATTTTTCAGGGGTTATTTACACATATTTTATGAAGCTTTGAAAAAGTTATGTGTTTGTAAGTATTAGACAAACGTTTGCATGAAAGGGAAAAATATTTCAAAGCAAACTTAATTATGTTTATATAATCATACTGGAAACCGAGAGCAGTCATATACATTTTATCTATTTACAGTGTTACGTGAAAGCATATGGTAGTAGATTATTTCCACAAAAAATTATAGAGGACTGAGCAAAAATAAAAAGGATGATAGTAAAAATATTTAACTTTCTTTTATTGCAGTATTCAAATATGTCACATTGATGATATAACCTAACTAAAGATAAATTAAAAAATGACTAGCACTTCATGTAATTTTTGAAAAAGAACATTCTGAATGTTTTCAGTAAGAGCTCCTTTAGATGGAATACATAAATGTCTACACTGAGTTGAAATGACAAGATGAAATCTGAGGGCGGATTAGGAGTGCCAGCAATAGCAGACATTCCTATATTCTTGTCATCTTATCTCTTGCTATATTTTATCTGACAGTTTAGTACAGAGGGTTAAGGGTATGAGATGATAACAACTAACAGCCTACAGTACCAGGGTTTGATTTCCTCTGTCTTTATTTGCTTACTGTATGACTAAGTGCTCCCTGGCTTACCTCCAAAAAGGCACTTGTACCTAGTAGATATACCAGGTTAACAAAAACAAAGTTCAATAGATGGTAATTCAAAATTTTTGCTAGTGTCAAAAAGGATAGACATCCATATGTTGTGAATTATACATATCTATTTTTTTTTTTTCTTAAGATCATGCACATTGCTTCAAGTACCTCAGGGCTTTATCATACAGTATTTCTGCCATTTATGAAAAAAACATTCAAATTCCTTGCAATCTTCAAAATATTGGGTAAAAAACATTCGGATTACCAAAGTAGATTTTTATCACAACACAGTAATAATAATAATAATAATAATAATAATAATAATAATAATAACAATGCACATCTTGTTAATTCATTCCATTTTATCAAACCACTATTAAAACGAATAACCTTATTTTTTCTGTTAGCCTTTTTAATTTTAATTGTTCACTTAAAGTTTAAATGTTCTAAGTCATTACCTAAAACTGTTAAGGTATGACAAATTGGTATATCAAGGGTAGCCCTGTTTCATTTCCATTAGAAAATGATTCCTACTGCAGCCACATCTTATAATATTTTGCTGTAATGTGATGGTATTATCTGCATTTTCCATTAACCAATTTCTCATCAAAAATAATTTTCACTTTACTAAGGGAGGCTGTTTAATGTGATCATGGTTGGAAGGCTGTAAAATGCAAATTTTCTTGTCTGAGCTTCTGGAAGTTTATGTCTATTTTTATTGTTTAGTTACTGCATTCATCATCCAAACATTCACAGTCAGCACCATCTTTATGTGGCATAAGGTTTGTAACAACAGGGGACTTTGTAGATTTTCTTTTCCTGTCACACAGTCAGAAGGCTATGGATATATCCAGACACAGTATGGACAAATGTAGATGTTCTAGAAATATTAATTGCATATACGATGCAGCGTAAAACATCGCATTTACCCAGAATTGTGTCTAGTCCACCTCTGGAAGTTTAAAAAGAACTAGATTGTAGAATCTCATTGCATCCAACATGCTACAAGTTAAATAACATTTTATCACACAACGTATTCTTATGCTATCCAAAAACTGAGAGCACATTCTCCACATGAATCTTCAACATTTCCAGTCCAGCATCTAAAGATACTCTGATGAATAAAATATTGTCTCTTTCTAAGTAGCTGTCCAAATCAGAGGCCATCTGTCTATGAAACTATGATGTTTTGTAGTAATTTAGAAATACAGACTATATGTTAGCCGATGCCATTTGTCCAATTTACTAGTCAATCTCCTTGTCTACAGAATCAGCTGTAGATCCTTCTTAATTAACAGCCTACTTCCTCCTTCCCTCTTACTAGACTTGCCTTACGTCTGTTCTTTTCCTGAATTCTCACTATTTGAGGCACACTATTCTCTTGAAGTCATATATTATGTACCACTGCTCTGTCCATGAAATTCTGAAGATGGATACAAATTCTTACTTTCAGGGTCAGCCTGATAAAATGGAAGGAGGACACAACTATATCCAGCAACATGATCAACACAGGTACAAGAGGTCCCAGCCAGGAACCAGAAAAGTTGTCATTGTCAATGTACATGATAATTTCCTGTTATAAATTCTAATAGTTTGCTATAAAAAAAAAGTATAATAGGTCAAATTATAGGAGAATATGTATGTGGTAATGCACATGTCTAGTCTATGCTCTAGCCTTTCTAAGGGTACAGCCCTTGGGTTGGAAGGGGTTGGAAATTAGATTATAAAAGAAAAACCCTTTCTCATCCAGTATGACAACCCTAGACTCCTTTAGCCTGGTTCCCTTTTCTTACAAAAAATGAATGAGAACTATAACTGATGCTTGTACCATGAATCAAAGGATGAAATCACTAAGGGTATAGAATGGACCATAAGATGCTTTTCATTTTTCCATCTGCTATCACATCTGCTTGTATTTTCTAGAAATTCCTGGCCCCTTTATTCTTATGTAGGTTGCTTATGCAAGCTTTCATATCTGGCTATCACTGTCATAGTGCATGTTTGTTATAGCTGATACTTTTCCACAATGTATCCACTATTTTGTACTTTGTTTTCCTAAATTAACTACACATTATTCATATTTTTTATATTTTTGTTACTACTTATGAAATCTATGCTGGTACTATATTGCTTTATAGTACTATGATAACTCTGATGCTGTGTTTGTCCCTACTAATTTTTGTGTGACTGGTATCACAATGATATTATTGTCTTACTGCAGTATTTTACTACATAATTTGCATGGCCTGACTGCTCTCCAAAGCAGCTCCCAAGTACATTTACATGTTTATGAAACAAAATAAGATGTTATGTACTTACCATAACGTTCCAGGTTTGTTGACCATCTCATCTACATACTCGGCCGAATACTAAAGCTCGAGAGATTCCACTGTCTCGCGGCTAACCCCTATCCTGTGATGCTTTGGGCTACATCCCCAGAACCTGGAGTAGTAACCTGATCTGAACTGGTCTGGGGGGACATGTTGGATGGCTCTTTTTCCTAAGAGCTGCTGAATTTCTGCAGCTGCAGTCTCCCTCTGATCGGGTGGGACATCGGGGAGGCGTTTGGGTTGGTGAGGGGTGTGAGAAAAGGGAATCTGGTATCCTCTGGATATGATGCGAAGCACCCAGCGGTCTGTCATGATGGACTCCCAAGCTGCCAGGTGCCTCGAAAAACGTCCCCCGACTGCCTCCAGAGAGGAGCAGTCGGGCAACCCCACAGGGTCGCTGGGTGGGCCGGTCAGAGAAAGCTTCTCTGGACCCACCATTCCTCGGGCCCCCTCTGCCTCTAGGGCAGCGTCCACCCTGTCCTCCTCTGCCAAGGAAGGACTGGGGTTCCTGAGCAGACTGCGATTGTTGCGACTTCTGGAACCACATCTTCTTCTGTCCCTTTTGGTTCTTGGATAAGGACCTCTGGGGAGCAGAGAAGCGGACTCCGACAGCAGACAACGTCTTCCCGTCCTTTTCGCTCTGGACCAAAGTCTCGCGAATGGTCTTGCCAAACAGGGCAGAACCATTGAAAGGGGCATTCGCAAATGACGCCTTGAAGTGTTCTCCGAAATCGCAATGCCAGAGCCAGGCCTGACGCCGCATGATGTGGCCTGTTCCGCTGGCTCTAGCGGCTCCCTCTGTGGCGTGGGACAACAGCCACATAGAGGTGTTAGATATGGACCTGAGTGGAGTACAACCACTTGTCCTCCACCAACATGGACTCCGGGGGCAACGCAGCGTACTCTTTGATAAGGTCCCGCTGCAGTCGAATAACATGTGCCATGTAGTTCAGAGACCTCACTAAGAAGGTCACTGAACTAAAAGCCCACTTCTCTAAACGGTCCATCAAATGGGACTCCATGCTCAGTGGATGGACCGAGGGACTCTTCTGAGCTAATTCCCTCTTGGTGGCCGCCGCCACCAACATGGCATCTACGGGGGGACCCTTGCTCCAATGGGACCTCTCGGAGGGCGGACTAATGATTTTATCCGGGCATTTGGGGACTGGCTCCACAGTGTACGGCTCCTTCCATGCCCTAGTGGTAATAAGGTCCACTAAGAGGTCGGGCGGAGGGGACAACCAACAGGTAGATGGGCCTGCTTCGAATGCCTCCAGGAACACAGATTCGTCCGAGGAAGCCTTGGGGGTAGACCACCCCCCTCTTATCCTGAGCATTTCCATGATGTCTCCAAAGGAGACATCCTCGGGGGGTGACCTAGGGGAGCCTTCCCCTTCATCCAAATCAGTGTCATCAGTCAAGGACTCGGGGGAGTCCACGTGCCTCCTCTTGCACTTTCGCTTTTGAGGAATGTCCTCGGGGGGCTGTCCGAGGACGTCTCACCAGCTACGTCCTGTTCCAAGGGAACGACCTGGGACATCAAAGCAGGCTGCCCTGGGGACGGGTGATGGAAGCCGGACCCAACAGAGAGAGAATGCGGGGTGGAGCCGAAGCAAGGACCGGGGGCCTGGAAGCACTCGACAGTGCCCTCTCCACCACATCGAAAGCCGAGGGAGAGCCGCTCTCTCTGGGTTCTGAGAGAAAACCCTCGCTCAGATCTGATGGACAGATCGGGGTCTGCGCTGAAGCCATCGGATCCGACGGACCAGTGTGCTCCGACCTAGACGGAGCCGAAGACACACTGATTCCCTCGGATCCGACGCTCAGCCCACAGCTCCGAGAGCCAGGATCTGACAAAAACGGACCTGACAGGCTTGAGGGAAGAGTTGGCACCAGAGTACCTGATACTGTCGGCGCCGACCCACCTCCGGCTCCAAGGCTGCTCGGGTCCGAAGGCTCCGAACCCGGGAAGCGGGTTGGAGAAGGAGCTATCAGGGCAAAGAAAGGTATCGAGCTCCCCCCCCGGAAGGGGGGGAGGCAGGAGCACTCCCATCTGCAGTTGGGCCTGGAGAAACCTTTGCATCATCCGGTCCAAATCTGCGTCGGAAAGGCTACAAGTCGATCTCGACGAGGCCATCGAGGCTGGTCGGGAATGCCGCCTCGATGACCTTGACGGAGATCGAGTCTCCTCCTCCTTGGGGCCCAGTGAGAAGCACAGAGACTGGATCTGAGAAGGAGGAGACAGAGAAGCCCTGGAGGGAGAAGACCACTTAGCCGGGGGGGCTGAAGCGGAGGCCTCGGCCCGCCGCTTGTGGTGCTTCTCCCTCCTTTTTTCTTTCCTGGCCTCCCTCTCCTCCAGAGCTGCAGTGGGAGTTTGAGTCCAGACCGGAGGGAGAGAGGCAGGAGTGGCCACCGCCGGAGCCGGGGAGGAGGCCACAGAAGCACCGGAGGCCGAAGCCGAATCCGGCGGCAAAAGTCCTGCTAGGATCAGCTTCGACCTCCAGTCCTTCAGTGACCTGAGGTTGAACGCCGCGCAGATGGAACACCCAAAGGAAAGGTGTTCAACCCCAAGGCACCGAACACACCGAGTGTGGCCATCCACTGGGGAGAGCTTATGGCCACACTTGGTGCACTTAGAAAAAATGGGTTTTGGGGCCTCAGACATCTTAAAGAAAAAACACACTCGTTAGGCCCCAAACACACAACACCCAGAAGCTACGCACCAGCGAAGGGGAGGGAGGGTAAGTTTAACTAAAAGGTATCAGTTAAAAAAGGGAAGCCTGACCACAAAACACACTCATACACTTAAGGATAATAATAATAAAAAAAGTTTTAAAACTCTCACAAAACACTCAGAAGACCCTACGAACCAGGAGCTCAAAAATCTAGCTGCTGACAGAAGCGCGGCAAACTAGATCTGAGGTCAGTCAGGGATGGCAGGGGATTATGGGTGAAGGAGAGGAGCTAGGAGCTTGGATCTAAGCTGTGAAAGATTGCCGGCTTGGATCCGAGGTCGGATCCGAATCCCAAAGGTTGCTGACAAATGAAGTCAACTACTTCAGATCTACAGATCCTTCTGTATTGTTTTGTAAATGTTTTATTGTTTTCTGTCTTCCAGCAGTTCCAAACATCTGAAGGCGATGTATTTTCACGGGGAGGTGTTAAATGCTAGCAGTTTCTAGCAATGGTTGTTGAGCCTGGGAACTGAAGTCAGGTGACAAAAAGTGATGTCACGCTGCAACTATCCCAGCAGTGATATTTGATATTAATTTAAGAACTCTCTGAGAGAGTGACTGTGCATTTTGTATTTGTCTTTGACCGAAAAACAACATCAGCTAGAAGATCCATTCACCATACTTGCCTTGCTGTAAGTAACTTACCTAGGGTACAGTAAATTCTTTTAGGTATAGTTAGGAATATAGTAAAGATTAGTTTAGATGTTTTCTGTATTTATTTGAGACTGTCCTGCAATGTTGTTTTAAATGTTTCCTGTGATTTTGAATTCTGATGTCACTGTGAAGACATATTTAGTATTGCCTTGTTCTTTTATTATTTATTATTAAATATATTTAAACTTGTTTTTGTGGCTGACAGTTGTGAGACATACTTAAGCTCTTAGGGTACTTGCATATTTATTTGGTACCACTGTGCAGGCCACTCCTAACAGCTTTGCTCATGGTCAGACTACCATTTGGATTAATAGTAACATTACACAGTAGGATTGGACACTCTTAGTTAAGGGCCTTAAAGTAGGGGTTCTGGTGGCAGTGATAACTGCCTTATAGCCTGGGCAGAAGGGGGCATAGCTAGTAAACCTGTGCCAGCTTTTCCCAGGTGTGTGTGTGTGTGTGTGTGTGTGTGTGTGTGTGTGTGTGTGTGTGTGTGTGTGTGTGTGTGTGTGCTACTTTGGCAGGGACACAAAGCACTGGATGGACAGAGAGAGTGTTGGAAGACTTGGCTTGGAACCCTGGCTAAGGACTCACCTCTATAGCTGTGCCAGTAGGGAATCTTACTAGGGATCTGCAGAAAGAGGGAAAAACTAGCCCCTGACTGACTGTGGTATCTATGTGCTCTTAAGGGAAACTGCACTTTACTGTGTGTGTACTTGTCATTCTTCCAGTGTGTATGTCCCCCACTGTTGCCAGTGGTGAGGATTGAGGCTCTTTGATAACTGGGCCAGTGCTGGGGCATCACAGAGGGACAGAGAGATCATATGTTTCCATCAGATTTCAATTGCTGATGCCTTGGACCCCTATGTAGTCTACATGGTACACGTCGCTATACAAATGCTCTACATCCTATTGTATGCATGCATGGACACACTGAAGGCTGCATGCAGTTATCATTGTGCAACATGCATTGGTACATTTTACTGCTTCTCTACAATGCACATGCTTCACGTGTGAGCGCATTACTCCTTTATGACTGCATTTATTGTACATTCATTGGTGCTGTACACCCTTTCTCACCTGTAGTTATCTATGCCCCTTGCCTTTGCAGTGGTGTGTGTTGCACATAGTAATGTGTGTGTGTCCTAATCTCTCCTATATGGTTGACTTAATGACTGTCTATTGTGATGTGCACCTTGTCCCTTTGGTATTTGTACTTTAGCTGGTGATATTCATATATGCATGTTGCATCATAGACTACTTGGACAAAATGTTTCAGACTGCATGCATATTCTTGGCTTGTTACATGCATGGTCAGTGACTTCACTACCTCCCACTATGTTAATCTCATTCTATTTTGTTAACCCATCTTCTCCTAACCTGTGCACATCCTGTTTTGCATTCACCTTTCCTGTTTCCTAGCCATCTCTGCCCAGTCATGTTTGCTATGGCTGCTCAGTAATTCTGATTTGTGCTTCCTTCCATGGTTGAAGCATATACCAGACCACTATTTTCCTATGTTTTTCATCTGATCCTTGCTCAGAAAAAAGGAACATGGCCTGCTAAAAATAAAATACAATTTCCTTTCCTGACAGCTGCTCTTTGGACTTTCCTTCCTGATATACCTTTGTGCTTGCTAACCCATACCTTGCCTCTTTTCATTAATCCTAGCTCTGGTGTTGGTTCTGCATTGCGCTATGTGTTCTCCATAACTCTACTTGTCCACACCACATTTTTTTGTAATATTACTCTGTATCATTCTATTTAAAGGCACCTTCTTGAAAGCCATGTATTATATTTGGTCTTTTCATTATTTTGATGTTCACATAATATCTGTATATCTCTGTGATTTTTTTGGGGGGGGGCGTTTGTCAATTATTTCCATATACAGGTGCTTATTTTATATCTTCTGTCTGTTTAACTTTAGATTCATTTTAAGAGCACATTGACAGTGCTATGTTTCATCGAAATTCTGTCCTGTTTTCCTGTTTGGCACTGCATAGTTTGCTTCTGTTACTCTATATAGCCAGCCTGTAATACTTCCAACTTCACAGCCTGCTGCTCTTTTTATGAATTTGTACCTGGTTGCTGATGGGTGCTTTGATGGTTCTGCTACAAAGGCTTTCCTCAATGCTTCATAGACTTTTGGAGTTCAGCAATTACAGTCATAAGGAAAGGAGGAGAGACATGCCATGACAGAAACATTTAAAGGACAAGACTACTCAAATGCTAAGTTTACTCATTGCAAACCATTTACAGTTGTCCTTTAAGAAACCCAAAAGAGTTCCACATACAAAGAAAATATAATTTATGAAATACTGCCTCTGCTTCCTACTTGAACTATTTTCGCTGCAGAACAGTTTGACTTTTAATAAAATTATGCATTATTTCCTACTAGTATTGAATTACATAAACTATCTGGATAAGATTATATACTTTTATGTACCTTATTCACTCTATATTTGTGTAATTCATTTTATTTCATCCTATGCCAGCTAACAGTAATTTGCTAAAATACAAGTCAGCATAGAAATATTGCATTATTTTTTAAACTTGCTAGGGTTAGCATGTTTGGTAATTCTGTAACTATTATGCAGTATGTTATTGTCAACAGTATATTATCATATTTATTACTAGGTATATAAGAAATGTATTACTCTTAGTATGATGAAGTCTGTAATGGTAAATCCACAAAGCTGGATATATCAGAGCAAAATATGAATATTATAAATAATGCAAATCTACAAAAATATAATATAGCAGATGCCATTGCCCTAATCTCAACTGCATGTTAACTAGATAAGGTTTTAATTTGGGAATTTTAATTCATCAGTGTTAAACTAAGTGATCACTGTCTCCCATAAAAAATCAGTATAGCATGATTTCTAGTTGTGCGCTGACAGTGATTTATTGTTGCTGTTTTTTTTCTCTTTTCTCTGCAGGACATGCACTTTTTATTTACTTATTTATTTGAATTTGTTAACAAGGATAGAGTACTGATCATAGCTGACCAGTTTGAGTCTTAGGCTGGGCAAGAGCAAATAAAGATATGATATACATAGATATAAGATACAGTTCAAGTACAAAGAGACAGAAAGCATAGAGTTAAATACAGTAAGAATGTAGAAATATGTACATTTATAGTAACTGAAAGCAGAGTAAAAATAAATACAATGATATATATTTATGTACAAATGCCAAGTTATGAGCATGGCTAACTGTAGGGTTAAGCTTAAAGAACTGCCACAGGTGTACATCACTACAAGGGTGGCCCCACAGTTTATTCCCAGTAACTGTATGCCTGTTCATCTTATTAGGATAATCTGTAAAGCTATGAAAATATTACTCATGAAGTAATTAATGTATAAGAAACACCCAAACCCTTGATTCAAACTAATCTGGATTTGTTAAAGACAAGTTGTGTATACTCAGCCTATCTGATTTCTTTGGCAAGGTCACAAAGTCTCTAGATGAGGGTCAGGCTGAACACACTTCCTAAATTGCCATTGCAGCCGCCTTTGACGTAAGTCCTCATGTAGGTATCACAGATACTCTTTCCAGTTTCATTATTAACTTTTATGTTGTCCACTGGATGTCAAGCTGGCTTACTGATAGAACTTACACTGTTAAGGCAGGATCTGACAAAAGGAGGTACTCCCAGCACAGCTAGCTGGAATTTTGTAAATAATGATATGTCATGAATATCAAACAAATTTATATAAGATGCTTGTGTTATAAATGTATTAGAACTGTATGTCATGTGCATATCAAACTACTCTGTACAGATGTTTGTGTTGAAAGGTATTTGTAAAGTGCTTGTCCTTAAAATGTATAAACAGTGTACTCTACTGGAAGAGAACAGAACTGTACATGCACTCTTGTAACTGTTTAAATGTATATGTTAAGAGAGGAAACTGAAGGGTTAACCTCAGTCGAGCAAACTTTAGAAAAATATTTGAAATTAAATCACTTTATAGGCTAGTCCATAAAGAGACTATCTTTCTGGTTTCATTGCAGCTAGGGATACAAAGCCTGTATTAGGAAGCATTCTGTATTCTCTTTGGGGTGAAAAAATTGCTACTTTGGAAGCATGAAGAAATGCAATTGTTTTATGACTTCTAGCACCTGCCAAAGATCTGAGCAAAACCCTTTGTCTATGTATTTTACAGGTAGATGCTAAATGCTACCAGCTGCCAGCAATGGGGGTTTTGCCTGGGAACTAGAAGTCAGATGACCAGAAATTACATCATTCTGCAAGCTATCCCAGCAGTGATATTTTAGATATTATTTTGAGAAGTCTCTCAGTGAGACAGGGCATTCTGACTTGGACCTGACAACGAGAACCATTCACCACATCTGCCTTGTTCTAATTAAGTAAGTTTCTAGGGAATAGTATAACTCTCTGAGATATAGTCAGGAATATAGTGAAGCTTAGTTTAGATTTTGTTTTTCTTTATTTCTGACAGCCTGTACTGCAATCTTATTTTAAATATTTCCTATGGTTTTGAACTCTGATGTCGCTATGAATATATATTTAATATTGTCTTCTTTTATTATTTATTATTAAATATATTCAAACCTTTCTTTGTGGCTGATCTGTGTAGAGATATTTAAGTTTTGAGAGTACATGCATATTTATTTGGTGACACTGTGTGAGACACTCCTAATAGCCTTGCTCTTGGTCAAACTACCATTTCTATTAATATTAATATTACACAGTAAGACTGGACACCCATTACTAAGGGCCTTAAAGTAGCTGTTGAGGAGTGACTGGTGGCAGTGGAAACTACCTTGAAGTTTGGGCAGAAGGGGGCTTAGCTAGTAAACCTGTGCCCGCCTTTCCCAGGTATGTGTCTGTCTGTGTGTGTATGTGTGTGTGTGTGTGTGTGTGTGTGTGTGTGTGTGTGTGTGTGTGTGTGTGTGTGTGTGTGTAAAACAAACCTCAAAGTGTGTGTGTGTGTGTGTGTGTGTGTGTGTGTGTGTGTGTGTGTGTGTGTGTGTGTGTGTGTGTGTGTGTGTGTGTGTGTGTGTGTGTGTGTGTGTGTGTGTGTGTGTGTGTGTCAGCTACTTGGGCAGGGATACAGAGCACTGGTTGGACCCAGAGGGTATTGGAGGTCTTGGCTTGGTCACTCTGCTGAGATCTCAACTCTATAGCTGTACCAGTGGGGAGTCTTACTGGGAGTCTGGAGAAAAGGGAACCAGCCCCAGACTCCAGACTGACTATGGTCTCTGTGTGCTCTTAATGGAAACTGCACTTGATGCAGAGAGCTGCATCTGTTAATACTGTGTGTGTGTACCTATTATCCTCCCAGTGAATGTCCCCCCACAGGTGCCAGTGGTGAGGATTGAGGCTCCTTGATTACTGATCTAGTGGTGGGTCATCAGATATTAATTGGCTGGCAGTGGTGGGATCACCACGTCACATACTAAGATTCAGTGGTGTGAATATTGAACTCCTGTAGCCTGTGAACAGTTGTCACTAAAAAAGTGTTTGTACTCTCAAGTAGCCACACAGTAGACATTCAGAGTTTCATATCACAATAGTTGTATTTATTTTTTGTTAGCTTAGTTAGTCAGGGAGAGCAGGCAAGGATATCAGTAGAGGATTATGGCAAGCTGATAAAGAGCCAGTGGGCTGAGATGTGCCAAGCCAAAGGACTGGTGCATGCCAACCTGACTAAAGCAGAAATGATTGCAGCCTTAGTCACAGCTGCATCAAAGACTAGCAGCTAAGAAGACAACCTGACTGGCCTTGTGGGTGTACAGCTGTCAGAAAATGGATAGTTCAACTTTTCCTCAGAGGACTTAAAAATTGATCTGGAGTTAAAGAGACTTGAACTGGAGGGAAAATATCTGGAAACAGAATCAGCAGAGAGACTGCAGAAATTGGAGGTCAAAGCAGAATCAGCAGAGAGACTGAGGTGTTTGGAAGCTGAAGAAAATGAGAGGCAGAGGCAACATGAAAAGGAAATACTGACTCTTCGCCTGGGTCATGGAGGTAATGAGGAACGGAGTAACCGAACCCCAGAAGCAATAAAGGTCAGTAAATTTCTTCCACAATTTACAGAGGGTGAAACTTTGATAGTTTTATTCATATGTTTGAAAGTGTATGCAAACAGTATAATGTTGACCAAGAATCTGGGTATGGTTCCTGACCCCTTACTCAATGGTAAAGCTGTAAAAAGAAGTTATGTCTTGCCATAACATTCCATCTGTGTTGTAGATCTTTGTTCATTCATTACAGATAGAACCTCGGCTCCATCCTTGTAACTGATACGGCTGTTTCCCAGCTCGCGCAAGCCAAAAACTCTCAGGTAAGAACCTACCCACAATGCCCCTCTGCTAGTTACTCCAGATCAAGTTTGCCCGTTCTAGATAAAAGCTTTAGTAATAGAAAAAAATAGTAGGAGACTCAGTCTGAGCAAATACCCTAACCAGGAGTTCCTAAAGTCCACCAGGAGTTCAGGCAGGGGAAAGGAGGGTGGAAAGTAATGAATGAACAAAGATCTACAACACAGATGGAACGTTATGGTAAGACATAACTTCTTTATCTGATGTTGTAAATCTTTGTTTATTCATTAAAGATAGGACCGAGTCCCCAGCTACTTGAGTCCTGGGTAGCCCTAAGGAAGGATATTCCTGAGCACCATAGAACCAAAAGTTGCTTGTCCCCTGGAGGCCAAATCCAATTTGTAATGAGATATAAAGGTATGAGGTCTTGCCCAAGTGGCTCCTGTGCTTATATCATCCATAGAGGATCTGGAATGAAAAGCTACAGAAGTAGCCATAGATCTGGCAGAATGAGCTTTTATTCTGGAAGGTAAGGATAGCTTATTCTGTTAGTAGATAAAAGTAATGACATTTCTAAGCCAAGAGGATAAAATCACTTTGGAAACAGGTTTACCCAATCTGGGTCCTGCAAAGGCCACAAACAACTGGTCTGTTTTCCCTGAAAGATTTAGTCCTGTTCAAATAACAATGAAGCTGCCAGTGCACATCAAGGGTGTGCAAAAGGAACTCCCCTCTATTAGAATACCCTGGGAAGAAAACTGGCAGGTCAATAGATTGGTTAATGGAAAAGCCAGAAATGACCTTGGACAAGAAAGAAGGGTAAGTACGAAGGGACACCCTATCCGTGTGGAAGATCAAGTAAGGACTCTTGACACTCAAGGCCTGCAGCTCAGATACTCTTCTCGCTGAGGTGAATGCTAATAGAAGTATGGTTTTCCATGGCAAAAAACTTCAAATCACATGAATCAAAGGGCTCGAAGGGAGAACCTGTGAGACACTGAAGCACCAGAGTCAAGTCCCAGGGTTCTAAGGGAAGCTTGATCGGAGGTTTAACATGTAATACTCCCTTCAAAAAGGTCTTGCATAGGCGGTGTGACATAATTGAAGAATTAGCAAGACCATTATGAAAACTGGCGATAGCTGCTAACTGTACAGTGAAGCTGAGGCTCCTGCATGTAAAAGAGTAGTCAGGTATTGTAGGATCTTTTGAGTAGGCATAGAGAAAGGGTCTAAGTTCTGGTCTTTGGCCCAAATAGAGAACCTAGTCCATTTACTAGAATAAACCTTTCCAGTGGAAAGTTTGTGTGAGGCCTGAAGAATTTCACGAACAGCAGATGGGATGTCAGGCAGCCTGGCAATCATTGGAAGTGGAGGAACCAAGCTGTGAGCTTGAGACTGTGCAGGATCAGATGAATCAGTCCCTGAGGATGAGATAACAGGTCCAGGGAATGATACAGGATCTGCGGGCTGTAAATCAGAAGAGGCTATAGAAATGGAAACTAGACTTGACGTGGCCAATAGGGAGCAATGAGGATCACTTTGCTTTTTAACCTCTGAGCTTTCTGGAGAAATTTTGGAATGAGGGGAAATAGGGGAAAGGCATACAGAAGACCCAGGGGCCAATTGTGCATTAGAGCGTCCCTTGGTAATACCCCTTGAGGGGGGATCAAGGCAAAATAGCTTCTGCATTTGTAGTTTAGAGGGGAAGCAAGGCTTGCCCTAATGTTGGAAGATCCGATTTGCTATTACAGGGTTGAGGGACCACTCGTGAGGCATCAGGATGTTCCTGATCAGATTTCTGCAAGTTGGCCTCGATGGGGGTCCAGGTGTCTTGACCAGTCTTTCCCTGGAAATGCCCCCCCACCCTAACAGTGAAGTGTCAATGGCCACTGTGGCCGTGGGTTGGGGAAGACAGAATGGTCAACACCAAAGATTCATTTGTGGCTTCATCCACCACAGCGTTTCTTCCTTGCAAAGGTTTGTAAGGCATATCATGTGGTTGAGTGGGTGGGTTAACAATGACCATTGTGCGGAAACGAGCCACTGCATGATTCTCATATGCAGTCTCGCCAGTGGTGCTAACATAATGGCAGCTGCCATAGAGCCCAAGAGTTGCAGTACAAGATGTGAGGAAGAAGGTCTTGGATTTGGTGTCTTATTTTCAAAAGCCTGTGAGTGGGGAGAGAAGCTTGACAGGATGTTGTGTCGAAGACCACTCCAATAAATTCCATTGTCTTCATTGGGGACATCTGAGATTTGTCTTTGTTGATTGTAATCCCCAAGAGGAGAGCGAGACCTTGAGTGTAAGAGAGGCTGCAGACTAGAAGATTCTTGGTCAGAGCGGTAAGGAGCCAGTTGTCTAGAGGGGGAAACACCTGGAATCCTTGTAGTCGAAGATAAGCTACCACAACTGCCATACATTTGGTGAACACTCAGGGGGGCTGTCAAGAGACCGAATGGCAGTGCCCTGATCGACTGTGATTGACTCACAGCCGGAAGTGGAGAAACCTCTGGGAGCAGTGATCCATCTTTATGTGGTAGTACGCATCCTGGTGGTCTATAGAGCACATCCAATTGTCCCTCCCTAGGAAGGAAAGAATGGACTGTACTGTGACCATCCGGAATTTTTGAGGCTTGATAAATTTATTCAGTGGGCTGAGATCCAGGATTGGTCTCCAGTACCCTGTCTTTTTTGGCACTAAAAAGAACCTCAAGTAAAACCCGGATCCTGTCCGGTCTGGTGAGACTGGTTGGATGACTCTTTTTCTTAGCAGCTTTTCTATTTATAAGGCTGCTAATGCCCTCTGATTGGGTGGTACATCAGGGATTCATTTGACGGGTCTGGGAGTTAAATCGAACGGTATTTGGTAGCCTCTGGATATTATTCTCTGCACCCAAACATCGGTAGTAATAAGATGCCAGACTGGTAGATCTAGAGAAAAACGACCCCCGACTACTTCCAGAGGAAAGCAATCAGGCCACTGCTTAGGAGTGCTGGTAGGGTCTGATAGAGAAAGAATCTCTGGTGTCCTGGTTATGTGGATCCCCTCTACGATGAAAGGGGTGTCTTCCATATGAGTTGCCCTCTCTGCCCCACGGGGATTGTTCACCATGAGTGTCACAAAAGGATCCTTGGGATTTCATGAACCACATCTTTCCTCCCTTCTGGTTCCTGGAGTAGGACCTCTGGGGATTGGAAAAACGTATGCCCATAGCAGACAAGGTCTTTCTGTTTTTCTCACTATGTGCAAGTGTGTCTCATACCTTGGGTCCAAAAAGTGCAGATTCATCGACAGGTGCATTGACGAAGGAAGATTTAAAGGGGTCTGCGAAGTCACACAACTGCATCCAAGCATTACGTCTCATGACAACACCAGATGCGGCAGCTCGAGCTGCCCCCTCGGTGGTGTGAGATATCAAATGCATCGAGGAGTTCGAGATGGATTCAAGGATAGCTTGCTGTGAGGTGACAGTGTCACGCACTTCATCAGGCAGTACCCCCACCAAAGAGGAAGACATTTCGAAAATTAGGTCTTTTTGAAGGCGAGTAAAGTGTGCCAGATAGTTCAGTGACCGAATGACAAAGGTCACTAAAGCATGGGTCCACTTCCCTTGTCTGTCCATGGTCCAGGACTCCCTGTTTGGAGGATGGACAGTTGAACTATCTTCTGACAGTTCACTCTTAGTGGCCGCCACCAGTACCATAGAATCAACTGTCAACTGCTTGGACCGGTGGGGTGGGTCTTCAGGTGTAGATAAAATTTTGCCTGGCCACTGGAGGGCAGGTTCTACATTGTCCGGTACCTTCCAGGCATGCTGCACAATTAGTTTAACAAGGTCAACTGCTGGTGTGGTCACCCAGGAAGTAGATGGCTGGGCACAGAAGGCCTGCAGGAACACCGATTCCTCAGAAGAAGGGTTAGAGGACTTCCATTCCCCCCGCTGTTTGAAGATTTCGAGTATGTCTCCAAATGAAGCGTCGTCTGGGGGAGAACATGAGGGCCCTTCCCCCTCATCACAATCAGTGTCTTCTGTGATAGCTTCCTCCGGGGAATCAAGGTGCTTCCTCTTGCACCGTTTCTTCCGGGGTGGCTCTCCAGAAGGATCTTCTGAGGAGGACTCCGGAGAAGGGGTTCCCTTCAAAGGGGGTTCTTGTGATTCCCATGCCCGGGGACCCAACATAGCGAGTTGGGAGAGGTACATGCTAGGGGAGGTTTCTGATACTGATGTCACTGGTGCTGACTGTCAGCCTTCGGAATGAAGGACCCTTTCCATCACCTGTACAGCAGGTCCATTCAAGGAGCAATGGGAGCCCAGAACCGGGAGGGGCAACCTCAGAACCGGGGTCACACCCCACCCCAAAGAGCCCACCTCCAGTTGAGGGTTTCTGAAAGAACTGGAAGCTGTTAGAACCGTGGACATAGAGAGAAAACAGCCGCCAGACTAGGTACCAAGGTACGGACGGTCCAAGCACCGCTCTGAGAAAGCATCGGCTCCATCGGAACCGATGCATCAAGGGTGATCAGTGCCGACAGGGGAAAGACTGCTGTTAGAGCTGAGACAGTATGTACCAAAGTGGACATTGGTACCAAGATCAGGGTGGATGCTGGAGGAGGATAAACAGGGGAAGATATGGTAAAAGATTCTGAGCCAGGAGGGATGGAAGGTCTAGCTGGAATAGGCAGCCCCCTAGCTGCCAGAAGCTGGTCCATAACCTGCATTAGGTCTAGTTCAGAAAACTCCTAGTGGATCTAAAGGAGGTTGCTGAAGGGGAATCAGGTCTTTCTAGAAAGGGGCTAAACCTCTGCCCCAAAAAAGGGTCGTAAGTTGGAGAATATCTTGTCCTTGGCAGGTATTTAAATTTTGGAGCGGAAGAAACTGTCGGCACTGTGGCCGGGGATGGTGCCAAGGCATGTACAATCATCAGAGCCCATGGAACCAAAGAAACTGTCGGCACTATGGTCAGGGATGGTGCTGAGGCATGTACAGTCATCGGAGCTGATGTGGGAACCAAGGACAGCACCAAAGTCAGTGGTGCCGTGGTTGGAACCAAAATAGGAGTGAATATCATGGTCAGCACCGAGGGAGAGGATACAGAGCCTGGTGCCGAAGAGGTCTGCACTGAGGGTGCCAGCAAAGCATAGAGCCGACTCAGTTCCATAACTGACGGAGATGCAGGAACCGAGTGAATCCGTTTTTCCTTATGTTTTTTGGTCTTAGGAGGGGGTGAGACCTCCGACCCAAATAGAGCCTCCGAGAAAGGTGTCTTGAGTAAACCTTTTAAAATAAGTTTATTCTTATGTTCTGCTAGTGTCTGATTACTAAAGCTAGCACAAATGTCACAGTCAGCTTTAATATGATCCATGCCCAAACAGTAGACACAACGGACATGTGTATCTGACTTAGGCATCTTACATCCACACTTGTCACACTGTTTAAATCCCAACTTAGCTTTGTCTGACATGGTAAGGCAACAATGCTATCCTATAGAAAAAATAAGGGAGAAAATAACAGTGATGTTATTTTAAAGAATACCACTAGTAAAAAGGGAAGGCCTGTCAAAGACAGGAGAGAGGGACAATACCAAAAAAGGTAAAAAAATTAAATTACCAAGGAAAAGGCTAGGAAATAGGCTTAGGTTATAGGCGTCAGTGAGAAAAGGCTAACTTGACTAACAATTTAGTAATTTTGAAGAAAAACTGTCATAAAATGAACAAGTGTCTACTTAGCTTTGAGAGATGGCTAACACGTCTGACTAGGAATGTGGCAAACGAGATCTGCAGTAACTAGGAGAGGGGCATTGTGGGTAGGTTCTTAGTTGAGAGGTTTTGGCTTGTGCGAACTGGGAAATGGCCGTATCTGTTCTGAGGATGGAACCGAGGTCCTATCTGTAATGAATAAACAAAGATTTACAACATCAGATCTGCTGTTTCTAAATTGTCTGATATTGATTGTTTAGACTATAACCAAGTAAATAAATGTTTATTAGGGTGTTTTAAGTTAACAATTGAAGCTTACAGAAAAAAGGTTTGTCAGCATAGACACAAGGCAGATGAAAGTGTGTGTGTGATTATTTTGCTGAGTTAAGCACTTATTTTCATAGGTGGGTGAGTGGGTGCCAGGTCACCACTTTTGAAGGGCTAGCAGACCTTTTGGTGAGGGAACAAGCCCTTAGCACTTTGCCTGAGGACAAGAGAATCTGGTCAGCAGATAGAGAATGCTACACCGCAGATGAGTTTGGGAAAAAAGGAGAACTATACACCTACCAAGCAGGGCATCACTGCACAGGAAAGGGATACCAAGTGCTGCACATGGGTATAAGGGAACCCATGGTGGGAAGCCTAAACCTCCCCAGTAGAGTCCTCCAGTAACAGGAGAAGCCACTAGCTCAGGTACACTGCCAGGATCAAGGATTAAATATTTTAAATGTAACCAGTGGGGTCATGTATCATATAGATGGCTACAGAGGCAAGGTGGGGAACAAAGGTAGGGCAGCCAGCAAGTGGGAATGACAGAATGTCAACAGTAAGTTGTCTGCAGACAACAAAGGTACCAAACTACCATAAGAGGTTATATCCTATCTTGGTAAATGTTGAACGGGCCACTGCTAAGAGACACAGCCTCTGACCTAACCATTGTGAAGCCTGCAATGGTTAAAGAGGAGCAGTACTTGCTTGGGCAGTCTACTCCAGTCCAAGCTTTAAGAGGGACCCCATTCCAAATACCTTTGGCTAGGGTTCATCTTGACTAGGAGGGTGGAAAAGGAATCAAGCAAGTAGGCATGTTTGAGGATATCCCTGCAGATGTCCTGATTGGGAATGATTTTGATAATGCAGTACCTTGTGTGCATGCAGTTACATTCAGTCAGGCTTGGAGACAGCCATGTGGTTCTGGTAGCCTGTGGTGGACTCTGACAGACCACACACTTGAAGCCAGGATTGCTAAGGTAGCTACTGCAGGGAGGGAGCTACCCTGTAGCAGTGAGACTGAAGGTGAGCCACAGTTGCTGGTGGGTGCTGATGTTCTCTTGGACACAGTGACTGCAGGGGCAGAGGTTAGTAGGAGTACCCAGGCTTACAGTGAGGCACCGCTGTCAGAGGATACCAGACTTCTTGTGGAAGGGGAGCTGGGAAGGGTTACAAAGACAGAGTGAAGACAGGTTCAGCTGTCAGACCCTAGATTACAAGGCTTGAGGGAGGTATCTAGGGAGGCGCCTGATTCTCAAGGAAAAGGGGAATCTGTATACTGGAATAAAGGGTTACTGTATACAGAATGGAACCCTGAGGGAGGGCTGGAAGGTGAGGTAATACAGCAGTTGGTAGTGCTCAGAGCCTACTGTCTGGCACTTCTAAACATAGTCCATGACATTCCCTTTGCAAATCATATGGGTATAAAGCATACCAATAGATGGTATTATGCAGAACTTTTATTGGCCTGGGACTTCCAGTGATGTAACAAAGTACTGCAGGACCTGTGAGCAGTGCCAAAAAGTAGGCAAGGCAGGATTCAAGGTCAAAGCTCCTTTGATGCCTTTGCTGTGATTGAGAAGCCATTTCAGAGGGTATCTATGGATATTGTGGAGCCTCTGAGTACCCCAAGTTCCACAGGAAAGAAGTATATCCTAGTGGTAGTTGATTATGCTACCAGGTTCCCTGAAGCGGTGGCACTGTCCTCCATTGAGGCACAAAAGGTGGCAAATGCTTTGCTGGAGATTTTCATCAGAGTAGAAATTCCAAAAGAAATACTGACTGATAGAGGTGCCAATTTCATGTCAGACCTGCTGGCTTGTCTGTGGGAGCACTGTGGGGTGAAGCACCTAAAGACCACCCTCTATCATCCCCAGACTAATGGTCTTGTGGCGAAGTTAAATTCTACACTAAAGACCATGCTACAGGCATTTGCAGACCAGTTTAAGAGGGAGTGGGACAAATATTTGTCCCATCTGTTGTTTGCCTACAGAGGGGTTCCCAGGAATCCACAGGTTTTTCACCCTTTTATTTGCTGTATGGGCATAGGGTAAATGGACCTCTAGATATGATTTGTAATGAGTGGAAGGGTGAGTGTGAATCCCACAAGGAGTTTGTTGTGGCATATGTCCTAAACCTCAGGACAAGACTCTGGGAACTCAGTGGCTTGGCCCAGGGGAACCTGGCAGAAGCCCAACAGCAGAAGAATGTCTGGTATGACAGGAATGATCAAGCTAGAAAGTATGCTGTGGGGGAGCAGGTTATGGTTCTCATTCCTGTCAGACACAATAAGCTGCAGGCATCTTGGGAAGGACCCTTCAAAGTGGTAAGGAAGGTCAGTGATGTTAACTACTTGTTAGAACTGCTAGGCAGGAGACAGGGGCACAAACTGTACCATGTTAACATGATGAACCCTTACCATGATAGAGAGGCCCTTGTGCTAAGTATTTGCAGTAGGAGGCAGGAGGAGTCTGATGGGGATGTATGGCTACAGGGAGCCAGCCAGCAAAATCCCAAGTTACTACAGTGCAGCACTTTAATGGGGTCAGCAATGCTAAGGCAGCTGGGATTGCAAGACAGGGTATAGGGGTAATGTATTCCCAGATAGATTCATCCCTCTCAAGCAATGTTTCTCAAGGGTCACATGAAAAATTAGCTTGAGTCTTCAAAGGAGGGAAGAAGTGTGACAAAAGGAGGTATTGCTAGCATGGCTAGCTAGAATTTTGTAAATAATTATATGTCATTTATGAATATCAATCTAATTTATATAAGACCCGCGGTGGTGGTGCTGCGGTAGTGTTGTCGCCTCACAGTAAGACACTGTCCGGTTCGACTCTCAGCTAGAGCGTCTTCTGCGTGGAGATATGCGTGAATGGGCGTACCTTCGTTGAAGGTTGTGCATCAGGGCTGGTAACTCGGCACGTAAAAATAAACTACCAATCATTAGCGGACCGGAGTTCCGTTGTGGCGACCCCTAACCGGGAAAAGCTGAAAGACACAACAACACCAATCTAATTTATATAAGATTCTTGTGTTACAAATGTATTAGAACTGTATGTCATGCGTATATCAAACTGCGCTGTACAGATGTTTGTGTTGCAAAGGTATCTGTAAAGTGCTTGTGCTTAAAATGTATCCACAGTGTGCCTTACTGGAAGAGAACAGAAATGTACATGCACTCTTGAAACTGTTTAAATGTGTATTTTAAGAGAGGAAATTGGAGGGTTAACCTCAGTCAATTGAACAAACAGCACTCCTCTCGCAGGTACGGTATGCTCGGCCAAACCAATGTAAATGAAACGCAAGAGGCCAGCATAAGCAGTCAAAATCCTTTTATTACTAAAAAAATATATATAAATTGCAGAACAAAAATGTCCTGCAATGAAAATAACAAACCGGTTTCGGCTTAACAGCCTTCTTCAGTGTGATTAGCTTAAACTCAAATGTCCAGTGTCATGAATATTTATATATTACATCAACCAATGACAACAATGGTATAGTCCAACCCCTAAGTTGGAAACAAAATACAAAGAAATAATACCAAAATCCAAGTATTTTAAACATAATTTACATATATGGAAGAAGTGTTAGTGGGCACAAAGTAATATCAAGCATATTCAAAATGTTAATAAATATATATATATATTGTGTAACATAAATGTAAGACAAAAATATGTCAAGAAAAACATATATAAACAGACTGCAAGAACAATATATACAAAAGAGTATAGCTAATATATGTATGTATAGAAAGTAACAATATTCATCCAAATTATTACTGCACATATCCAGTTTACTGAAAAAGATGGATAGTCAAGTATTTTCATCAGGAAAAGGAGATATTCATATAACTATATGACCCTTCAAAAGTATCTAAAATAAAGGTATACTAAGACCAAAACATCACAATAATAATACAATAATATAAACTGGTGACATGATTACTACCAAAACAATCTGACAGAGCAACAGGTATTAGATGTGTATCATATGGTAACAACGGATATCCTAATAGTAATACATATTACAACAGATTAACTGTATTGGACCATTATTCAAATCTTAGTCCATTGTATCCATTGTATTCCAAACCATTTTTATAGATGGTCATTAAGTCCAGGGGGGAAAAAGAGCCCCTAGATGAATGATCCAATATTTTTCTTTATGGTTGAGAATACTGTGCCAACCTTGTATGTTGCTTCGGTCACCAGTAATTTTGTCGATGACTGAAAACATAAATTTAGCATTTGGATGTTTAATTGTGTGTCTGTACAGTGCATTAGTATCCTTCTTGTTCCTGTTATCACTCCTGTGTTCACCAATCCTAATTCTTAGTGAGCGTGACGTTTGTCCAACATAAAATGCAGAGCACTGACATGTGGCCAGATATATTACCCAAGTACTAGAACAGTTACCAAAGATCCTTAGATCATAAACCTTGCTAGTATTAGCACTGGTGAATTGTTTCAACTTGTTCACTTGGGTACAAGAAATTCAATGGCCACAGGGAAATGTGCACAGGAGTGAATCACCAGATAATGTTAACTGTTTGTATTTAGCCCCTCCACTTTCCTTATGTTTATAATGTGAGAATAGGGTACTCAATGTTCTACCTCTCCTATATGAAAAATGACATTTGGGACCTAATATTTCCCTGAGATGATTGTTGGCTAGTAAAATATTCCAAATATCATCCAGTATATTTCTAATGATACTGTGGTTTCTACCATATGTAGTGACGAATCTGAGACTGGGTACTTGTGTTGTTTGTGGCGATACCTTGTATTGGAGTAATGTGTTTCTATCCTGTTTTTCTGACCAAGTGCTGGCAGAATAGATATCAAAAAGATTATATCCCCTTTCTAAAATTCTATCTGGAAGGTCTGCCTTGGCTTCCTCAAAATAAGTTTGGTTAGAACTGATCTGTTTAATCCTAAGGAACTGTGATTTGGGTATGTTCCGGATGGTGTGGCATGGATGCATACTAGATGTATGTAATAGTGTATTATATTGTGGATATTTTCTGTGGATTTTGGTGTTCAGTGTGTGATCATGATTTCCTTAAACCGTTACATCCAGAAAATCGATCTTGTGTAAATCAAAGGTTATAGTGAATTGTATACCCCAAATATTGTCATTCAAGTATTCTACAAACTCTTGTAGGTATGTAATATCAGCACGCCACACCATCTAACAGTCGTCCAAATATCTACGCCATATATTGATTTCCACCATATATATGTTATGTAGTGGATTATATATGAGACATTCCTCAAGATATGCCATAAATAAGTCAGCGTAGATAGGGGCAAAAGATGCGCCCATGGCAGTACCTTGAAGTTGCCAGTAGCATTCGCCTTGAAAAAAAAACACATTTTTATTCAGTACATGTTCCGCCATACAGATAATAAGAGTATTGAAACCAGGAGAGCAAAGGTTTGTCTTTTCTACCCAGAACTGTAACGCCTGTAACCCCGCCCAATGGGGTATGCTAGTGTACAAGGATTTAACGTCCAATGTACACATTAACCAATGAGGTTCTAACTGAGTATCCTGTATAATTTGTAAAAATTGAGTTGTGTCTTGTATCCTGGCTCTGACTTGCTTCAGTAATGGTTTTAATTGTTCCGTCTGAAACACAGAAAGTGATTCCGTAAGTGAGCCAATACTAGCAACTATAGGTCTACCTGGTGGTTTGGTAATAGACTTATGAATTTTGGGAAGTAAATACAAAATTTGTTTCTGTGGGTCTGTCACTGTAAGGTGTTGAGCTGTGTTAGATGTAATAATACCTTTCTCAACTGCCAAATTAAGAAATTAATCTATGTCTTTTTTAAAGTTCATAGTAGGATCATAATCCATATGCATATAACACTTCCTATCTGAAGTATTATTCTTTGGAACAGCAGTTCAGGGGAATATATTTCATCCTAGCACTTTATACCAACTGGATAGGTGAGATTAAGATATAGGGTCAAAATTACTTTGTGACATACTCCGACTGTTTCTATATGAATAGGTTCACGTATCAGTATTGAATACTGGTACTTCAAGGTACTGCTATGGGTGCATCTTTTGCCCCTATCTACGCCAACTTATTTATGGCATATCTTGAGGAATGTCTCATATATAATCCACTACATAACATATATATGGTGGAAATCGATATATGGCGTAGATATTTGGATGACTGTTGGATGGTGTGGCGTGCTGATATTACATACCTACAAGAGTTTGTAGAATACTTGAATGACAATATTTGGGGTATACAATTCACTATAACCTTTGATTTACACAAGATCGATTTTCTGGATGTAACGGTTTACAGAAATCATGATCACACACTGAACAACAAAATTCACAGAAAATATCCACAATATAATACACTATAACATGCATCTAGTATGCATCCACGCCACACCATCCGGAACATACCCAAATCACAGTTCCTTAGGATTAAACGGATCAGTTCTAACCAAACTGATTTTGGGGAAGCCAAGACAGACCTTCCAGATAGATTTTTAGAAAGGGGATATAATCTTTTTGATATCTATTCTGCCAGCACTTGGTCAGGAAAACAGGATAGAAACACATTACTCCAATACAAGGTATCGCCACAAACAACACAAGTACCCAGTCTCAAATTCGTCACTACATATGGTAGAAACCACAGTATCATTAGAAATATACTGGATGATAATTGGAATATTTTACTAGCAAACAATCATCTCAAGGAAATATTAGGTCCCAAATGTCATTTTTCATATAGGAGAGGTAGAAGATTGGGTACCCTATTCTCACATTATAAACATAAGGAAAGTGGAGGGGCTAAATACAAACAGTTAACATTATCTGGTGATTCACTCCTGGGCACATTTCCCTGTGGCCATTGGTATTTCTTGTAACCAAGTGAACAAGTTGAAATAATTCACCATAGCTAATACTAGCAAGGTTTATGATCTAAGGATCTTCGGTAACTGTTCTAGTACTTGGGTAATATATCTGGCCACATGTCAATGCTCTGCATTTTATGTTGGACAAACGTCACGCTCACTAAGAATTAGGATTGGTGAACACAGGAGTGATATCAGGAACAAGAAGGATACTAATGCACTGTACAGACACACAATTAAACATCCAAATGCTAAATTTATGTTTTCAGTCATCGACAAAATTACTGGTGACCGGAGCAACATACAAGGTTGGCACAGTATTCTCAACCATAAAGAAAAATATTGGATCATTCATCTAGGGGCTCTTTTTCCCCCTGGACTTAATGACCATCTATAAAAATGGTTTGGAATACAATGGATACAATGGACTAAGATTTGAATAATGGTCCAATACAGTTAATCTGTTGTAATATGTATTACTATTAGGATATCCGTTGTTACCATATGATACACATCTAATACCTGTTGCTCTGTCAGACTGTTTTGGTAGTAATCATGTCACCAGTTTATATTATTGTATTATTATAGGGATGTTTTGGTCTTAGTATACCTTTATTTTAGATACTTTTGAAGGGTCATATAGTTATATGAATATCTCCTTTTCCTGATGAAAATACTTGACTATCCATCTTTTTCAGTAAACTGGATATGTGCAGTAATAATTTGGATGAATATTGTTACTTTCTATACATACATATATTAGCTATACTCTTTTGTATATATTGTCCTTGCAGTCTGTTTATATATGTTTTTCTTGACATATTTTTGTCTTACAGTTATGTTACACAGTATATATATATTTATTAACATTTTGAATATGCTTGATATTACTTTGTGCCCACTAACACTTCTTCCATATATGTAAATTATGTTTAAAATACTTGGAATTTGGTATTATTTCTTTGTATTTTGTTTCCAACTTAGGGGTTGGACTATACCATTGTTGTCATTGGTTGATGTAATATATAAATATTCATGACACTGGACATTTGAGTTTAAGCTAATCACACTGAAGAAGGCTGTTAAGCCAAAACCGGTTTGTTATTTTCATTGCAGGACATTTTTGTTCTGTAATTTATATATATTTTTTTAGTATAAAAGGATTTTGACTGCTTATGCTGGCCTCTTGCGTTTCATTAACCTCAGTCAAGCAAACTTTAGAAAAATATTTGAAATTAAATCACTTTATAGGCTAAGCCATAAAAAGGCTATCTCTCAGGTTTCAGTGCTGCTAGAAACACAAAGTCTGTACTAGGAAGCTTTCTGTATTGTTTTAGGGGTGACATAATTGCTACTTTGGAAGCATGAAGAAATGCAATTATTTTATGACTTCTAGCACTGCCAAAGATCTGAGCAAAAGCCCTTGTCTATGTATTTTTACAGGGAGATGCTAAATGCTACCAGCTGCCAGCAATGGGGAGTTTGCTTGGGAACTAGAAGTCAGATGACCAGAAAGTATGTCATTCTGCAAGCTATCCCAGCAGTAATATTTTAGATATTATTTTGAGAAGTCTCTCAGTGAGACATGGCATTCTGCATTCTGTCTTGGACCTGACAACAACAAGAAACATTCAGCACATCTGCCTTACTCTAATTAAGTAGGTTTCTAGGGAACAGTATAACTCTCTTAGATACAGTTAGGAATATAGCGAAGCTTAGTTTAGATTTTCACAGGAACATCCAATAGGATTAGGGAACATATGCTGTAAATTAGGAATGGTGATTGCATCAATGCTTTGGCAAAACACATTAAAACAACAGACACTTCACACACATTTAGATTTCTTGCTGTAGAAATGGTCTATGGAAGTGAAAGAGGGGGCGATATTGTGAACCTGACAGAGACAACAGAAAGTAGGTGGATAGTGAGATTCAAGGCGGACAAAGAAGGGGCCTAATTGACAGGGTACCCCTTAAACCCCTGTTAAAATCAAAACCATTGGCCAAAAAATAAAGTTGCACAATTAGGTACAACAGTTGTATATGTTGCAGTATATGTCCCTGAATTATATACATTTTTAAATAAAATGTTTTTTTAACTGATAGGAATGTATATTATGTTCTCAAAATGTTAATTTTTAGTAATGATGTAATATTTTTTAAGGAAGGTGTGTTTAAGTTAATAGCTGCTAACTGATGATTGGTTGATTTTAATTAATATGGATATATAAGAGCTGTATGTTTCAATAGTAATAGGTCTGATGAAGTGGTGTATCTATGCCATGAAAGCGCTCACCAAATAAACTTGTTGCAGATTTTATTTACTGAGTGGTTCATTGAATGTTCCTGTGGAAATTTGCTGTAAACTCTATATCTACAAAAACAGCCATTGAGGGGACTATTGGATGTTCCTGTGGAAATTGTATCTCTCTTTTTTATCCAGGGATCCTGTTCTATTGACAACGACTTGTCTTGTGTTTAGTTTATATTTTGTTTTTTTTTTATTTGTGTGAGCCTGTACTGCAATCTTATTTTAAACATTTCCTGTGGTTTAGAACTCTGATGTCACTGTGAATATATATTTACTACTGTCTTGTTCTTTTATTAATTATTACTAAATATATATAATCCTTTCATTGTGGCTGATCTGTGTAGAGATATTTAAGTTTTGAGAGTACTTGCATATTTATTTGGTGACACTGTGGGCCACTCAATAGGCTTGCCCTTGGTCAAACTACCATTTTATTAATATTAATATTACTATTACGCAGTAAAATTGGATACCCGTTGTTAAGGGTTTTAAAGTAGCTGTTGAGGAGTGACTGGTGGCAGTGGAAACTACCTTATAGTCTGGGAATAAGGGGGCATAGCTAGAAAACCTGCACCAGCCTTTCCCAGGTGTGTGTGTGTAAATCAAACCTCAAAAAGTGTATGTGTCAGCTACTTAGGCAGGGATACAAAGCACTGGTCGGACACAGAGGGTACTGGAGGTTTTGGCTTGGTCACTCTGCTGAGATCTCAACTCTATAGCTGTACCAGTGGGGAGTCTTACTGGGGTTCTGGAGAAAAGGGAACCAGCCCTGGACTGACTGTGGTCTCTGTGTGCTCTTAAGGGAAATTGCACTTGATGCAGAGAGCTGCATTTGGAAATACTGTGTGTGTGTACCTGTTATCCTCCCAGTGAACGTCCTCCCACAGGTGCCAGTGGTGAGGACTGAGAGTCCTTGATTACTGGTCCACACATAGGAGATATCTTCTCCAGCCACAGAAATGTCACTGACAGTATCCTACAAAGCTTAGTCTTTGGTCCTGTCTTATATGACATTTACTTTTCATAGGTTCACAGGTTGTTAATGGCTAATGACCACTAGGACCATTACAAGCCTAGCCGTGCACCCCAAACCTTTTGGGCCCCGAGTATCATGGGCTTCTATAGGCGAGCAAGTTAGTCGGGAGGTAACTAAGGATTTGTAGGGGGGTTGTTAGCATAATACTTTTTGGATAACCTCTGTTCGTAAGGGACATGGGGCCAGACCGGGAATAAATTTATGATTTTCCATCCAGTTGTCAAGGTTTTATTTTAATAGTGTCATGAATAAACTCTCTTTTACATGGATGCCAGCCTATTCCATAGTGCAGGATCCTTTCGGACACATGTCTGTCTCTCCAGCATGTTCTGTTTATGTCACAATCGAAGTTCAGATCTCTGTTTGTTTCACACTTGTGCAACAGATCCATTAGGGCTGGATCTGTGGAAGCCCTGTAAGCCAGGAAAATATCCACTCTCAGCAGCCTGTAGGAGACTGAATACTCAGACAGGGCCTTTAGGTGATTAGTGTAGGACATGGTGTTCATGCCCTAAATTCTACTGGTGAGAAACCTTTGTGAGTATTCCAATTGTTACAAGTGTTTGGCTAGATACTTGCCAAAGGGGGCATTGTATTCAGTGCTGGGTCTGATAAGGACCAAGTAGAGTGGCACTATAACTTCCTTGGACCAGGATGCCATACTCTTACCTATAAGTTGGGTGACATAGAATGATTTTCTTACTACGTTAGCTACACATTAATTAAGGGGGAGATTACTATCTACATATGTTCTCAGATCCCTTAACACTTTTCAGAAGTGAAGCCAGACATCCAAGGTCTCTGGCTAAACAAGTTTGTAGACAATTGCAAAATATTCACAGTAGTGAATTCCTGCTTGATACCCATATTCTCCAGCAGGGTTAGAGCAGAATAAAACCTGGTTATTAACTTTGGGCTCACACTAAGTGCCAAGAAGTGCAGCAACATTATCATCAGTAAAGCCTCTGCCCTGCCTCTTATCACATTACTGGCACTCCCCATCAAAACAAGTTTTGTTATTAAATACTTTGGGTTACCAAGTAGACAGTAAGTGCTCTTTTTACCATTTTTATCCAACCATAGCTAAGATGTTGTTCTGCTTTGCATAAATTTTTATTTACGGAATGTCATCTATGACAAAGAATGTCCTTTTCCATATCAATGAATACTATGCCCCTTTTGAAATATAAGCATCTTATGGAATTTGAAAGAGCATAAAGACCCCTAACTATATGAATCACTGGTTTAAGCTACTTAAACTACTCTGACAGGTTAAAATCCCTCTTCATCTATCATTTCATTTATCTACTCCATCTCCTACAAGTTATTATCAGGTGACCTTTGTTTAGTGTTTTGCACTGTAACATACCTGTGTTTTCTGACCTTCACCACCTTCACAGAAAATGCAGTCTAATAAAAATCTGATCCAAAGACATAAACCTGAATTTTAAGATCAACGCCACCTGCCTGCATGTATTCTTATCAAATGCTCCACCAGCCTTTGGAATGGTGTCCCTATTCACACCAAGCAAAGAATCTCCTTGACTATCTCTAAAGTCAAATGCAACAACTGGAGGGGCTTTGAGACTGATATTAATGCAAATTATCCTTTTTCAAGAGGGATCTAGTTGAATCTTTTCACTACCATGGTAATGTGTCTACATTTCTTGATGGTTCTCACAGATATAAGCTCAGTAATAACCTACGAAGTTCTGAACCAGTTCAGGTCCTGGCTGAAGCTTGACTGTCTAATGGATATTATTAAAGTACTCCTGGCAAAAGCATGTAAGTAAAAATGGTAGCAGAAATAATCTAAGTGTAAGTGAGAGTTCGTTTTGTAGAAACAACTTCTTAAGTTGGGAAACAGTGAGCTTAACCACCAAAATACATTCAGACACAGCCATACCTTTAACATCTGGTATTATTTTTGATGACTATGACAATGGTGCTAAAGGAGGTGCTTGTTTAATTTTAAAAGCCTGAAGCATCATGTCTGATGAATGTTCTTGAGCTATTTCATAGGATGACATTTAATCCTGTTGGGGAGCCACTGCATAGTAATGGCAATAAAAACAAAGAGAGAGAGAAAACAAGGGGAGGGGTGTTGGGATGGAGATGAGTGAGCTAAAAGTGGAAAGATCAGGAAAGGAACAACAATTATCAAAATTGACAGAGGAAACATTGCAGGAGAACACTATGGACAAGACATAAATAGGGAAGTACTGGTGGAATGGAATCAAAGCAGCAGTTATGGGGAAATCATGAGAGAGGATGGGTGGAAAACGAAGCGAGATGAGGTAGAGGTAAAACTGGAAGGAGGGCTGAGCAGGATACAAAGAGAAATGTGGGGAGAAGCACTACAGGAAGAAGAAGTAGTAATAAAAACTGAACTACAAGGAAAGATAACTGCAGTAGAAGTAGAGCAATGGTATTAGAAGGACTACTGTAGATAACTGGGGAGAAACAAGGGGAAATATCTAGCAAGAAAGTATAAAAAGGAAAAGGAAAAAGCTGAAAGAGAGGTACCATGCATTGTGGGACAGGAAGGGATTATAGAGGAGGACTGCAGGGTTACAGAAGCCTTTAGGAAATATTACCAACAAATATACCAGGTGTGGAAGAAAGAAAAGGAAGTCCATTAGAAGTCTGGTGACAGAAGGAAGGGGTACCAAGTAGAAGGAATACAAAAGGAAAAAAAAGGAATGCAAAAATCATGATGGAGGAGACCAAAGAGGAAAGGATGGCAATGAAAGACTGAAAGTCAAAGAGCCCAGATGGATACCTGGTACAGTTCTATAAGTGAGGTAGAGAGTTGATATGGACAGTTGTGAAGGAAAAGTATGATACTATAAGTGAAACAGGAAATAACAGACACAATGAAAAGAGCCAGAGTGTTGATAATCCCAAAAGAAGGGGAGAGGCAAGATGGAAGCAGGGGATTACAGACCAATCTCCTTAATAAGCAACGACATCAAGGTGATGACAAATATGCAAGAAGGAGACTTGATTAGATTCTACCAAGACTACAGGAATGGAAGAGCAGTTTGGTGAAAGAAAGAAAGGCAGAAATGAATTGATAGTAATTAACAAAGTTTATAGACAGAGAAATGTAAAAGGGGGGAACACAGGCAGTTTTTTTTTTTTTTTGACCTACAAAAATTCTTTGACACAGTCATAGGGATATTCTTCTGGGAAATATTAGAATTAAGACAAATTGGGGAATAGTTTATAGGGCTGATAAAGACAATTTACAATGAGACAAAATAGAGGTAATTGCAAATGGAGGAGTTTCCAAGGCACTAAAATGAGGGAGAGGGACTAGACAGGGGTGCTATCTCTCCCCAGGGCTCTTCACACTGGCCACATAAGAGCTGCCAACTGAAGTGAGGTAAAAGTGAGATCAACTGGTGAGAGGACTAGGAGTAAAGTCATGTTTCCTAATGTACACAGCTGGCTGCATGCTCAAGTCAGAAAATGTAGGGATGGCCATAAAGAAAATGATGTCTGTTTTTACAAAGTTTCAAACAGTCTCAGGGCTTAGCTGTATCCAGGAAAAAAAAAGATAACAGTGGTAAGGATAGAAGAAGTGACATATTTAGGAGAGGGAATATTCCAAATATCTGGGAGTATATGTAGGACACATATTAAGGTGATACAATACAAAATAAATCGGGGAAGGGAAAGAGAAAATTCAGGGGATACTGATGAGGTGAGGACATAAGCTATATACACAATTAGGCATGATCAATGTGATTAGAATCCTGATTCTCCCAGTTATAGCAAATGTACTAAGAATCTTGCTAGTGGACCCAATGGAGACCAAACTAATAAAATTACAGAATGACTTGGAAGGGTGAATAGATGAAAGGAAAGGAATGGAAAGGAAAGGCGAAGGTTCTCAAAAAACAACCTAAGAGTGACGCAGGCCTTAGCATATATCCTACTGAGGTGGACAGACAATAAGGGGGAGACCAAAAGGCAAAAGAAGAGGATCAATATGATGGTGGGAAAATATTTAAGAATGAAGGATGTGGCATTAATGAAATGGAGCAACGTGACAAAACAAGAGAAAGCAAAAGACATATGGGAGGAAAAAGAATATGGCATTTTCATAGAGAAGAAATAAGACAAAAATGTATGGATAAGAGGAGATCAGGAATTAATGAAGGGAAGGGGAGGAGGACAGACAGTATTGAAAGCACTATACGAATTAATATAGGCATTTGTGTTAACAAAAAATGAATGATAGCCATACACCAAAATAAAAAAAGGTTAGAGAGGAGGGAGGAAGCAGAAACCCAAGAAAGGAAAAGAAGAAAAGGAGAAAAGTGAAAGGAGAACACCGTGTGGCAAATGGGAAAAACAGGAAAAGTTAAAAGTAGAATGTTTTATTAAGATACTTGGGGAAAAGTGGAGGAAGTCAAAAAGAAAGAGATGAGGAAAGTATTTGTGAAGGAAGAAGGATGGCAGACTGGGGAATCTGAAAAGCAAAGAGTCTTCAAAACAACATCAGAGAAGGAGAAAATGTATGGTGTTGTACATTTATTAATTTATTTTACATTTGTTTACCGGGAAGGTCGGACTGAGCAGGGCCCATTTTCAGCAGAGGCCCAGGGAGAAAAGCTCCAGCATAGTAACAATACATAAGAACATACATATAGTGAGATTTTTATACAATGGTAAAAAACATGACAAGAATCACATCATTTTAAAAATTTATTTATGACAGCAACTGGATATAAAATTGACTGGGTCTTAAACTGAGTTGTTCAGAGGAACTTTTTGTTACACATGATGTACATTACAGTAGAATATTAACTATTAGCTATAAATGTCTATTTACAATTAAAGGTAGGAAATTACATTACACTCATTTTATGTTTAGTTAAGCTAGAGTAGAGGGGGTGAAAATAAGGTAAAATAGAGGTGAGACAGGTATAAAGGAGAAGAGAAAGGGGGACTGAATGAGCAAAGTAGAGGAAGAGAAGAGCTTTGATGTGAAATCATTATTTAGCGATAAGGCAGAGATAAGCACTAGGTGTGTGGAAGAATTGTCAGAAGGATGGACAAAAAATATAGTGCCATATATGTATGATAGATATTTTGAGGAAGGGGAACAAGATCATTGCTATTCATTGTTAGCCTGGAGTATTACATGAGCATAGCCAGGAGTCTGATAAATAATGTTTAATTTGTTTTAAACTGAGTTAAGTTGCTATTGGTTCTAATGGAGTGAAGAAGTGTATTCCAGATTTTTGCAACATGGCTTGAATATAGAGAGTCCCCAGCACTGTTGGTAGATTTGGTTTGTTTGTTTGTTTGTCTTTTGGCTTTTCCCTGTTAAGGGTCGCCACAGCGGAACTCCGGTCTGCTAATGATTGGCAGTAGATTTTCACGAATGCCGAGGTGCCAGCTTGATATCCAACCTTCAAAGAATGCACGTCCATTTACGCATGTCTTTTGAATGCCAACCAACCACGGGGAGGACATGCAGACTCCACATAGAAGGCACTCCCTACACTCCAGCCGAGAATCAAACGGGAGAACCTCTTGTTGGTAGATTTGGTAATTTGTAATAATGATTTTTATTTGTTGATTGAAGCCTATGCTTGTTGGAAAAAGGTTGAACTGTATTTAAGAGAGGAGGGATTTTATTTGAGTGATTGAGTAGTTTATGAGCCATGGCTAACTGGTTATAAGTCAGGAGATGTGGGAGTTCTAGCTAGGACAGTTTTTTAGGGGAAGGCATTGGTGTGTCTTATATGAAGAGTCTGTGGTGAATTTTGCTATTTTATTATGGTATGTTTGTAGTTTTTCTAGGTTTGCCATTTTTCAGGTTGGTAGGAATGGCAGAGGCATAAAGGGGAGTTGATAAGACACGTGCTCTGGCTATGGATAGTCTAGGACTGTCTATTAGAATTTTTTTTAATTTCTGTATAGAATCCCATCTTTTTATGTACTTTCTTAATTGTGTATGATATATACAAATCAAATCTGAGTTTATTGTCGATTAGAACTCCTAGTAGTTTTGTTTGCGGTTCTAGGATATTATTGTATTGTCTGAAGCAGTGATGTAGAATATGGGAAGGGGGGTGGTCAGTGATTCTGGTCAGATGAAATACTTGGTTTTGTTGGGATTAAGTAAGAGTTGTGAGTTAGCCAGCCATGATTCAATTTCAGTGAACGATTTTTGAGTTATGTCTTGTAGTTGTCGAGTAGTAGATACTGCACATATAAGTGTGGAGTCATCGCATATTGGATAGTTAAAGCTAGTGGGCAGATGGTACTGAGGTCATTAGTAAAGATGCTGAAAAGAAGAGTGCTGAGTATGGAGTCTTGTGGGACACCAAGTGTGACTGGTCATAGGGAGGAGAGGTCTTGTAGCCACCTTAATGCTTGCTGACAGTCTGTTAGATAACATTGGAACCAGGAGAGAGGACTTGTAGCCACCTTACTGCTTGCTGACGGTCTGTTAGATAACTTTGGAACCAGGAGAAAGCCGAAGGGCTGACGGTCAGTAATTTGCAATGAAAGACTGTGTCAAAGGCTTTGGACATATGGAGAAATACTGTTGAAACTATTTTCCTTCATTTCTGTAATGGTTTATGGTATTGGTAAAGATAAGCAGTGCAGTAGTGGTGCTATGATAGGGTCTGAAACCACACTGGGAATTTGCTAGTAGGTTATTGTTTGTAAGGTAATGGAGAAGTTGAGAATGAGTGCATTTTTCTAAACATTTGATAGAGAGGATAGAATGGCGATGGGTCTGTAGTTAGTAAGTTCAGTGGACTATCCACCTTTGTGGAGAGGGATTATGTGTGAGATTTTCCAGATTGATGGGACATATTGTTCTGCAACAGACTGGTTAATCAGTATTGATATGGGATAGGATATTCCTTTGGCTGCTATTTTTAGAAATGTATTTTGGCAGGTTATCAGCAGTGGTAGTGGTTTTAGTTTTCTTACATGTTTTTCTATGGTTTTGGTAGAGATGGAATGGAATAAGAAAGTGTTATTGTTATTATTGTATGACTTGGGTAAGAACTCTTGAGAGTGTTGGTTCTTTTTGGTTAGGGATAGAATACTTTTGGTAAAGTATTTGTTGAAGTTTTCAGCTATGGTCTCTGCACTGTTTATTATATTGGGAGAGGGAGTTGTGTTATGTCAAGGGTGGAGAATTTGTTTGATTGTGGTCCAACATTTTTGTGGGTTTTGTTGATGTTTTTGTTGAATGTTAGTGTAATTGAGCATTACTGTAATAATTTTGCTTATCTAGCTTGATTTGGTATTTGGCTTTTTTCCTAATTTGTTGATATGCTAAATGGTTGGGTTGAGTTTCGTTGGTTTGACCTAAGGCCCATGTTTTGTCTCAGTTTTAGGAGACTTCTTGTTTCTTTAGTCAGCTATGGAGTGTAATTAGCCCTTGCTTGGACTGTTCTGGCATGGTGGGGGGCTTGTTAATAAGTATGTTAAGGAAAGTACTGTTAAAATGTTCTACAGCAGTATCTAGGGGCAAAGTTTTGAGTGGAGTCCAATTATATTTTTTTAGGGTGTTTATTCGGTGTTTATTAGTTCTTGGGGGTTCAAATTTTTCTTGTTTCGGATTTGATGAAAGATACTGTATTTATTAGGGTTGATATATTCTCTGAATAGACAGGTAGGTAAGTGATCGCTAAGACTGTTTGGTAGACATCCAGCATTTTGATAGAGGGAGGGTTTGTTTGTTAGGGACCAGTCTAGAATAGAATGTCTATTTGTGGTTTTATCAGTTCTGGTAGGACTTTGGATGATTTGTGTAAAGCCATAGAAGCTGATATAGTTGCTGGGATTTTGTGAGTTATAGGCTGACCAGTCACAGTTGAAATCACCCATGATGATGGTTTCATGGGGCGGGTTAGAGCAAGTTTCCAGCATGCAGGTTGCGAGAAAAAAATAAACTATCACCCACTTTGTGCAAAATTTAGAGGGGTAGTGCCAGTAAATAGGTATTGACTACATATCAGAAATTACAAGTGCTGCACAAATGGAATTTCACATCAAAAAAATTATATAAACGGAAGGAAAACAGACTCAAAATGTTGGAGGTGCATGACAGAAGTGGCTGACATGAAACATGCTCTGGAATTGTACCTGGGCACAAAAGATCTGGATAGAGGCTCTAGATATCTGGAAGAGGATTTATGGAAAAAGTGGGACAAAACTCCAAGGAATTTTGCATGTGGGATATAGAAAATGAAAAGAGGATTGGCAGTAAAGAAAGAAATGCAGGCAATAAGACTAATGACAACATAGTTGGAATGTAACTGCCAGAAAGAGAAGCTGGACAGGAGATTTCTAGACAATGTATGGAGAAGTATGAAGTAGAAGAGAGGGGTTTAAGAAAGAGAAAGTGAAAAAATGGAAGGAGGGAACTACCAGTAAAGGGGGAGGGGGGGGGCAGAGTAGTAATGAGAAGCAGCAAACCACTGGTGTAAAATAAAAAAGTACACTGTGCATGAAAATTGCAGAGTATGTAGCTGTGAATGGATATGAAAAAAAATAACAGTAAATAAATGGATAACAGTCGTTTGATCTTACAGATTTTATAATTAGTTGCAGGAAAATGTAATGTAGCTGAAGTAAAAATGTTAATTCTGTACCTATCCATTGCCCTACAGTCTTATGTATGAAAAATGCTTAGATGGCTTGTCTGAGTCTATAGAAATAAGGATAGGGTAAGATGTAGGTTTCTCCTAAAGGTATCAGGTACTTTATAATACCTGTCAGGCTTGTTTTTGGTGCAGTTGGTTGAAACTCATGGGATACAGAAGCTGAAAGAAATGTGTCTTCCAAAGCCTCTAATACCAAAAAGAGAGCACAAGACTTGGAAAAGTACAGCTTTGTAAGTAAACTTACCATTGCAGTAGATCTTCAAATGGATCACTGTTGCAGGAGCCTAAATTATATGTGATATAGCCTGCCAACGATCAGATGTTTAGCCAGCTTCCAAAGCTTTAGGGCACCCTGCATGTGCCTGTATGTTAGTTGGAGCTTTCAGGCAAGAAAGATGGAATAAAAGGAGGAATATGAGGACCACAATTCAGAGTTTTCTTGCCCCATGAAAAAAAGGAAGGCTACAGCCCTGTTAATAAGTATGTACTAAGAGAAGAGGGAAAGATAGGCGCACCTGCCCTAGCAAAACAACACACAAAATAAGGGAAGGATGGATATTGTTTATTCTGCAACAGTAATCTATTTGAACATCTGCTGTTAGGGTAAGTTCAGCTGTATTACAATCATCATTAGATCACTGTTGCAGTAGCCTAAGCTATATGGAATAAATACCAGAGGAAGAAGGATCAGAGTGCAGGATTCACTGGAGAATAGTTCTAGTAAATCCTGCCGTAGCTCTAGAGAAAGAGTCAATTTTGTAATGCTTGGTAAAGGTATACGTAGAAGTCCAAGTTGCTGTTTATAGAATATTTCTACAGTGTATCCCTTTCCAAAAGGTATCAGACGTAGGCATAGCCCTGGTAGAGTGGGCTCAGATTATGCCTGGAAGACACTTTCCATGATAATAATACTGAACGGCATTGGACAGCTGTTTTGAAAAAGTTTGCTTTGAACCTAATTGTCCCATTTCTTCCTTCATAAGAAAAAAAATAATTGATTAGAATTGCAAGCCCTTTGTCCCATCACTATAGTAACTGAGTTTTATGTGAACATCCAGAGTCTACAGAATTTCCTCTCCCTTATATTTTGATTCTGGAAAGAATAAAGGGAGATGAATGGACTGAATCAACTGAACTCTGAAACTTTTAGGCATAAAAGATTTGGTTCTCAAAGATATCCTATCCTTATGAAGGGTGAGATAGGGCTCAGATACTTTTTTGCAGAAGTAACAGCAATGAGTAATGAAAGTGACTTATGTACTTACCATAATGCTAAATCAGTGTTGTCTTCTTTTGTCCTCCTCAAATGATGGCTCTATCTGATCCAAGTGAATCTGACATTGGCATCTCTTAGCCTTTGGATCCAAGGCTTAGGCTCCTCCTCTACCCATAATTCCCCTCCACCAACTGAGTTGCCTCAGATCAAGTTTGCCTGTCCAATACAAAAATATTAACCAAAATAAATTATTCCATCATGACCCAAGAATAGCACTTGGACAACAACAATGGTTTAGGTTAGGTGCTTTCATCTTCCTTTGTTCACAGACTTCTTCAGAAGGTCACGACCACATAAGTTATTTTGATTACTGTTTTTTTTTTCATTTTATGCATTTTACTGTCCAGCATTTGTGGTCTTAATATGAAATATAATAGCAGCCAAACATGCAGATATATACCCAGAGCAAAGACCATGATTGTAATACGGTATGGTTCCAGAAAGGCATAGTGCAGTCAAGCAGGAGCCTAAGGAGAGAATGATAATTTGGCAGGGGGATAGGGGGTGGCAGAGTTGAGGAGAATGGAGGAAGACAACATGGGTCTAGCATTATGGTAAGTACATAACTTTCATATCCAATGTTGTCTCTTCTGACCATTCTCAAATGATGGGACACAGCCCCCAGCTACTAAAAAAACCCTGGAAGGACTCAAGGTAGGATATTCCAGAGAATTGTGGAATGAAAAGAAGCCCTAGACCTAGAATGTAACTCTAGCCTGTAGTGAGATATAAAGGTATGCACATTGGATCAAGTAGCTGCTCTACAGATGTCATCAACAGGCACTCATGAAAAATAGGCTGTAGAAGTGGCTATCATCCTAGTAGAGTGAGGTTTGGGATTAGAGGGTAAAAACAAAATTTCTACTTATAAGCATGCAAAATGCATTAATAAAGGTATCTGGATAGAGTCACTTTAGAAACTCCTTTCTCCAATTTGACTAAAGAAAATAAGACAGACCATTGGTCTGTCTTTCTTAAAGCTTTGGAAATATACATACAACTTGAGTTGTCAATGAACATCCATCAAGTGTAAAATGTAATCTCCTCTACTAGAATAATTCAGAGAAAAAACAGGAAGATTTATAGTTTGATTCAATGTGAACTGATAAGCCACTTTGGGAAGGGTTGGTATAAAGAGATACACAAACTTTATTAAAAAAATGAAGTAATGCTACTGAATGCTAGAAGTCTAAACCTCAAAATGCACTCACTCAAGGCACTCCTTAAAATGGAGAACATCTACACTTGTGCAGTAACAGAGACCTGGTTTCAAGGCTCCAGAGAGCACCCATGCATTACCAGGCTATAACTCATACCACACCTTTCAGCCACCTACCCTGGACTGAAACACTGAAGGAGGAGGTGTGTCCATATTCATTAAGGATATCCACACCTCCAGGCTAGTTGCTCAATATAATGCATCTGAAATTATCCAAGTACAACTAACACTGGGCAGGACTGCAATCCAGGTTGTAGCTTGCTACAGATCCCCATCATGCCCCAGAATACCCACTCTACATTTCTTGATATACTGGGTAATATTAAGGTATGGCCTAGTACCCTAACAATGGGCAATTTCAATTACCCCACCATCAACTGGGAAAACTACTCATGTATTAACTCATTTGCTGAACGCTTTCTCGAATTCATAAATTCCAATGCCCTGGATCAGCTTGTCCATACCCCCACCAGGGGCAGCAGTATCTTTGACCTGGTCATTACAAATATGGGCAACCAATGTTCCACGCAACAGGTCAGATCCGACCACAAGCTAATCACCCTAGACATCACAATCCTGCCCCCACCCCCCATTAAGGAAACCACTGTAAAAGACTTCTCCAAAGTCAACTTCATGCTTCTTAAGACAGAAGTGGCAAACTTCATGACACCCATACAGATGGAAAATAGAGGTACGACTGCTGAATCCTATAAAAATGCACTGTATAAGCACATACACGAGTGAATGGATCGTGCCATCCTCAACAGAACCAAGACACTATCCTCCAAAAAAAGGAAGCCAATCTGGTGGTCCCCTGCCATAAACAAACTACAACAGGAGGAAGAAGCTGTTGCAAAAAAAGAGTAAAATCCCCTGATTGCAGGAACTCCCTGGTCAGCCTCAGTAAGAAGCTGAGATCCCTAATAAAATCCTCCAAAGCTAGTTATGAAAATAAAATTGCCACTGATTCTAAAGACAACCACAAAGCATTCTACAGCTATGTGAAGAATCTCAATGGCGACAAGCTCTGAGCTACAGCACAATGCCACTAGATATACAGAACCAACTGATATTGCTAACATCCTGGCAGACAGGTTCAGTGCAAACTTCACCCTCTCCACCGCCCAAAGGGCCCATCACTATTCCGGAAGAATGCAAAGCCCCTGTAATCACGGCTGCACAAGTAAAGACAGCACTCTCCAAAGCCAAGAACACAGCATCCATGGGACCTAACAACATTCCAGGCTGCATTCTGCATGAACTACAGAACAAACAGGTACCCCACCTAAATACCATGTTCAATCATAGCCTCACTTCAGGCTTTGTAACTACTGAATGGTGCACAGCGACGGTTATCCCATTCCACAAAGGGGCTGCCACCATTGACCCCGGGAACTACCGCCCCATTAGTCTAACAAGCCTGGTCTGCAAGGTCATGGAACTTATCATCTTGGAGCTTATAAACAAGGACATAGGTAACGTCCAAACTCTGGACTCCACTCAGTTTGGGTTTGTAAAAGGTAGGTCATGTCTCCTAAACCTGATTGACTTCTTTGAAGCAGTCAACAGAGCCGTGGATGAGGGGAAGGTGGTGCACACAGCCTATCTTGACCTCGCCAAGGCTTTCAACACCATCCCCCACTTTGGAATTATAGATAAACTCACTAGACTGGGCATAAATCCCTGTGTCACAAGATAAGTGGCCAACTGGCTCACTGACAAAACCCCAAACTAACAGTTGACTAAAACAAACTTAGAACTTAAGCAGCGTAAAAGAAACCAATAAAAAACAAGCGGAGACGATAGTTATAGGAAAACAATTTACTCTTAGCGCTTTCGGTAAAACCAATGCTTCACCTTCTTCAGATAAGACATACATCAATTAAAACACTTTATATACAATTCAGTGTGACACTTAATAATTAACAATTAGTGTTTAACAATCAAAAATGCATCCAATTGTTCCAGATCAGCTGCTGAATAACGTTAGTGTTAAGGTGTAATCCACATATAAACAAATCTTTTCAGAGCCTACAACACATGTATTGTAAAACCTTTTACTAATCCAAATATATAAAAATAATTAAAAATAAATAAAGAAGTAAAAAACATGTTAAAAAATAGTATTTAACAAATGTAATAATAGACGGTAAGTATGTATAGGTGTAAATAAAGTTAAACTTTCAGAAGTACATTTTAGGCAGTGATGTGTGTGCATGTTAATAAAAAACATCAGTGTAATGTCTAAACATTTCAGCGTCTCATAGATAAAAGTTTGAGAATGCATTTAATAGATATTTGTTCGTTCAGACCAGGGGGTATATAGGCAACTGTCCTAATCTGCCACTCGAGCTCGTCCATTTCCAAAAGGAGTTACCAAGGGCCACCCCTCGAATCAGGACATCTACTATGCAAAACTACAAAGTTAAAATAATGGTCTGGGTACTCGAGAATGTGTTTAGCCAAAGCGTTATTTGGGTCACTTTTACTAATGGCATAAATATGCTGGTAAATACGCTGTTTCAATTTTCTCTCAGTTTGGCCGATATAAAAGGCAGTGCACTGATTACATATAGCGGCATATATCACCCCTTTAGATTCACAATTGAATCTGCTCCTAATAGAGTATAATTTATCATTGATCACGACATCATTAGTTACTCGAATGTTTTTACATTGAGCACAAGCCCCACACTTAAACATACCATTAGAACCTGACCGTTGTGGTTTCATCCTTCTTTCTAATAGGGCTTTAAGGTTTAGATTCCTCCTATATGTAATCTTGGGTTGCTGACCCAGTTTCCTACTCAAAACAGGGTCCTCAATAACCACCCTCCAATTTTTGTTTAATAATTGCCTAATGTAAACATGGTCAACTGAAAAAGTGCATAGAAAGTTGGTTTGAAAAACTTTATTGTTAAAAGGGGCAGTTTCAGAAACCTGTTCTTTGTTTACTGATGTTTCTTCAGACAAAGGAGCTCCCAATAACGGTTTAAAGTAGCCCACTTGTCTTTTAACCACTACTTCCTCCTTAATGTTGACAATTAGGTTAGTTGGATACCCTCTAGTAATAAACATTTTTTCTAAGTTCTGGCATTCCGCTAAAAAGTCACAAAAGTCTGTGACCGTTCTAGCTGCTCTTACCATTTGCCCTTTCACAACAGCTTTCTTTTGGTGAAAGGGATGACAACTGTCATAATGCAAGAGGGCGTTGGAGTATGTAGGTTTTCTATAAATTTTACTCTTATATTTAAGGTTAGGGCCATCTTTATATAGTAAAATGTCCAAATAGCTAATGCTATTCTCATCCACATGATAGGTGAAATCCAAAAAGTTGATCAAATTTACGATCTCAGAAATAAACAAAGGAACTCCTTCTTTAGAGCCTTTCCACATAAGGAACATGTCATCCTGGTACCTAGTGTACCAGGAGACATGTTCTCTAAATAGTGGATGTGGGAAAAGCAAATTATTCTCCCATTGTGCCATGAAGATGTTGGCAAAGCTCCCTCCACAAGGGGAGCCCATAGCTACTCCTGATGTTTGTAAAAAGATATCGCCTTCAAATGCTACAAAATTGTAAGAAAGAATTAGTTCTAATAGAGTTTCCACTATGTAAATAGTATTGTCTGGAACTTTCCTTGCAAACAAAAAGTCCCTAGTCCATTCAAGACCCAAGCTGTGAGGAATAACAGTATAAAGATCTTTCACATCTATAGTCACAAAACATGAGTCAGCTTGGTAGTCTAGTTTGTCTATACTACACAGAAAAGCCCACGAATCTTTGCAGATCTGCACTTCCTTATCAATCAAGGGTTTCAGTATACTGTCTACATGTTTTGCACAAGCGTAGGTTATAGACCCAAGTCCATCTACAATGGGTCTAAAAGGTGGGTTTAGAGTTGACTTGTGCAATTTTGGAATTCCGAAAAATGCTGGAATTCTTGGGGCTAAGATGGAAAGATATTGATGCAAATCAATATCAATAAGGGACTCAAGGAATAAGTCTTCTAATGTGGTTCTAACCTTCCTATAAGCAACGTTTAATTCATTAATTGAAACCTTCTTATAAACATCAGAGTCAAGGT
This sequence comes from Protopterus annectens, assembly GCF_019279795.1. Taxonomy (NCBI): domain Eukaryota; kingdom Metazoa; phylum Chordata; order Ceratodontiformes; family Protopteridae; genus Protopterus; species Protopterus annectens. Next base: position 478,930,479 of record NC_056735.1, read on the forward strand.
GTTTTTTCATGGCAGCAACATAGTCAATGTGGTTCATCAACACCAGCCCCCCACCCTTGTCGGGTTTCATTGCCCGTATGTCACAGGTGTTGAGCAGGTGGATAAAGTCAAGTTCAGTGGGCGTAATGTTAGTAGTGTTGTTACTCTGCCCAAAATTATGTTGGTGTAAAGCTCTAAGGTCGAGTTCACACATTTTTTCAAAAAGGCTTAGATTAGGGTGCAGCGGAGGGTAAAAGACACTAGAGACCCTTTGAGTGTTAGTCAGTGAAGAGTTGTTACCTAGCAAAACATTGAGGTTTAATTTACGAACATATAACTTTAGATCTATAAGTGTTTTAGTAAGGTTCATTTTTCTGCTAGGATCAAAAGTAATGCCTTTAGAAAAAAAGTTTACCCATTCCTGGGTAATGTTCAACTCAGTGTAATTAAAGATACTAAAGCTCCTTCAGTGCTTTTACTAATAGTAAGTCCAGGTCGATGAAAAAGTTGGTTTACTACCTCCTCCTCTGCCTCTTCTTGCCTCGTTGAGGTAGTTGTTTCCGATTCCCCTGACAAGTGTTTTTTTTTACCCTTCTGGGTACTCTGAAAACCCTGTTGATTAGAAACCACTTCTTCGTCGTTGCTAAAGTTGTCAGGTTCAACCACCTCATTGTCATTATTGTTATTATAAGGTGGGGTGTTGCTTCGGTGGGTATAATTATTAATGTGGCGTTCACTACGCCTTAGGTGTTGCAAGGGTTGCTGGTTAGTTGCATTGCGTGGTACTCAATTCATTCACCTTGTGTACCTGCACTAAGTTGTTGGGTGCATTAACAAAGAGGTAACTGTAAGCAGGGGGTCTAGGGTATGCCTTCTGGTTGGCATAATCATTGACATCACGTGCAATCTTTTTCTTCTTGACATTCAACAGTTTCTCCATAGTGGCCTCAATACTCTTAAAAATACGAGAGTATTCGTATTTAAATGACATAAAGTCACCATGGTTTAAGATCTGATGCACTTCTAAACCAGCTTTAAAATCACATATTTCCTTGTTGTAAAAGTTAATTAAGGTTGTCAAAAACTCAAACCCTTGCTTATCAAATAGTAAGAGCAGTTCAGAATGAAAAGTAGAATTTTCAACTAAACCCATCGGAAAACGCCATTGGCGTAATCCTTTGGGGATAATATGTTTATCAATGCACTCCTGCAGGTAAGCGACCTCAAGTTGTAACTTCCTGCACTTATACAGTTTATAGTCAAATTCATTAATTAGAATGGACAGTGAACTCACCGGAGGATCGTCCTGGTCAAGGTTTACGGTGTTTTCAGTGTCAAAAAAATGATTGTTGCCCAAAAATGAAGCCATGGTTGGAAAACGGCAGTCCAAGGACATTCCTGACTTATTAGTCATCCCGTTCTGGTGTGGTTGTAAAGCTCCTGACCCAGATGCTGTCCCAGCTAGCCTAGTAGAGTGCACAATCAAAGGTTGAGGCTGTGTAACAACTAACGGTTCAGTCGGTAGTGCGTTGAGCCTGATTGAAGTTGCGTCATTTGTAGGTTGACGCACTTCAATTCTGTTGTGTTCAGCAGCTGCATTGGAAATAGGTAGTGCCAGATTAAATGAAGTTTGGCTCGAATGCTGTAAAGGTGCATTAGAAACAAAGGATGCATTCACTCTCTGTGTAAGGGCATCAACTCGCCCTACTAGCACCTGAATAAGGGCTGTAAGGTTTCCTGTCTCTTCCTTATTATTAGATGCTTCCGATTCTTGTGTAAAAAGGATTTGAGCTACCGCTCCGGTTTCGGTTTCAGACGCCATGAACCACAAACCAACAGTTGACTAAAACAAACTTAGAACTTAAGCTGCGTAAAAGAAACCAATAAAAACCAAGCTGAGACGATAGTTATAGGAAAACAATTTACTCTTAGCGCTTTCAGTAAAACCAATGCTTCACCTTCTTCAGATAAGACATACATCAATTAAAACACTTTATATACAATTCAGTGTGACACAATAATTAACAATTAGTGTTTAACAATCAACAATGCATCCAATTGTTCCAGATCAGCTGCTGAATAACGTTAGTGTTTTAGTGTTGAGGTGTAATCCACAGATAAACAAATCATTTCAGAGCCTACAACACATGTATTGTAAAACCTTTTACTAATCTGACAGAACCCAAAAAGAAAAAAGCAGCAAAGCACACTTCACACCACAGAACTTTTAATTAAATATAACAAAGCTTTCAGATATCCAGTCCTTCTTCAGTCTCACTGACAGAACCCACACAGTGAAAGTAGCCGAAAGTTGCCTAGGTTTATATAGGCCCCAGGGTCGATAGCCTAGTACCTACCTAAGAACTTTTAATTAAATATAACAAAGCTTTCAGACATCCAGTCCTTCTTCAGTCTCACTGACAGAACCCACACAGTGAAAGTAGCCGACTCCAAATCCAACTTCAGACCAGTGAGAAGTGGAGTACCACAGGGCTCAGTCCTGGGTATTAACCTGTTTGGCATCTACTTCTCAAAAGTCCAGGCTAATACAGCAGGTCTTTGGCTAACAAAGTTCGTAGATGACTGCAAACTAGGTGCCATAACAGAATCGCCTAATGATGTGGACATTCTACAAAGGGGCCTCACTCAGACTGATGCTTGATGTCAAAGTCATGGCCTCAAGCTCAATGCCAAGAAGTGCACTGTCAACCCCTTTGGGAAAATCATTGTACCCATGAACTACCACATAGGTGGTAGCGTTCTAAACACCGAAAGTGTGATAAGAGACCTTGGGACACAGGTGGACAGTAGTCTCTCCGTATATAATCACATCACCACAGTAGTCAGAAAGTCCTTCTACGTGGCACACCTCATCACAAAGGGGTTCACCTCCAGAAAAAAAGAGGTCATCATTGTTCCTCTCTACTCATACCTCATCAGACCCATTATAGAGTACAATGCCCCATTTGGCATGTACCTAGCAAGACATCTACAACAACTACAAAGGCCACAGAAATACCTCACTAAGAGGATTACCAGCCTCAAACAGATGCCATATGCAGACCATTTAAAAATACTCCAGCTCTACTCTGTCGCTTATCACCTACTCAGAGGCGACCTCTGCCTAACATACAAAGCTCTGTCAAACCGAGATCTGTTGGACATGCTACACTTAAAGAAACCTCAATCCCTCTGAGTCACATGCTCCAGGGACCTAAACCTTGCCACCACAATAAACAAAACATGCTGGAGGGATAGATTCCTGTCCCACAGACTTCCCATGCTTGGGAACAGACTACCCATTCATGTTAAGCAAAGCTCCTCATTAGCCCTCTTTAAGAAAAATCTTGACAATTGGATTTGAAATAGGAAATTCACCCCGGGGATCACTTCTGTGGCTCTGCTAGACAGGGGCACAGGAAAATAACTTTCTTGGGTGGCGAAAGCCATGGAACGTTTTTGCCTAGGTTTATATAGGCCCCAGGGCCGATAGGCTAGTACCTACCTATGAACCTATAAAGTGGTTTGCAGGAAAAAGTTTGGAACTATGAAATTCTTCGATGATAGGTGATAGCCACCAAAAAGAAAGTCTTCCAAGACAGATAATTTAACTCTACAGCGCCAATTGGTTCAAAAGTGGGTTATGTCAAAGCCTGAAGGTAGAGCATGATCTCTTAAAATATGTGTGTTGAGTGGAGAAGAAAGTACCCCTCATAAAGGCTTTGGATAATTTCAAAGGAGCAAAGGGATTCTATTTCTCTCCCTCTTGGAAATTTGAGATGGTAGCTATCTAAACTTTAGCAATAGAGTAGCTAGCCCCATCATGAAAGAGACTGGCTAAGAGTCTAAAATAGCAGGGAGAGGGGCAGAAAAAGGGTCTATATCTCTGCTAGATGCCTGTATTGAAAATCTTTTCCATTTGCTTTTATAAACTTTCCTAAAAGAGGGTCTCCAGGAGGACATCAAGATATGCAGAACCTGGGATGAAAGCCTGGACTGTCTGTCCATCACTGGAACTGGAGAAACCACGTGGTTAATTTGAGGGCTGCTATGTCTAGATGAGTCATGCCAGATGGTAGAGAGATGAGCTCTGGAATGGGATCTAGCACCCATCGCAGGTGTAGCTGATGAGACCAGAGATAGGGCAACCATACCTCTTGAAGGCAAACTACATTGCTTTCTGAAGAAACTTGGGTATGAAGGAGTTGGAGGGATTGCATATAGAAGACCCAGGGGCCAACTGTAGACTAGTGTATCCCTCAGAAACTACCCCTTCTGGGTGATTAGTGCAAAAAAAGCTGCTGCATCTGGTATTAGAAGGAGTGGCAAATAGGTCACAGTGATGCTGGTCCCAGCAGCTGAAAATGGAATTCACCACAACATAATTGAGAGACCCCTCATGCAGGAGAAGTATGAGCCTGCACAGTTTGTTCACTAGCACAATGGATTTCCCCTTGTCTGTATATTGCCACCAGAAAAAAATGGAAGACATTGCCCATCGCCAAATCCTCATGACGTCTTGGCAATGCCTGACAGTGTGTTTTCCCTTGTTTGTTAATGTTTGTTTATGTTGATGTACCACACTACCGTTATGTTGTCTGTCTGGATCAAGCTCAAACCCCCGGGGAGTGGGTTCTTAAAAGCCTGCAATGTCACATGGCCTGATCTCATCTCCAGGACACTTATGTGAAGACTGGCCTATTAGGAAAACCATGTGCTTTGGACACTTTTTCCCACGAAATTCCCTCCAACCCTGAATTAGGGGTGACATTAGTGGGAGTTAGAATAAAAGGGCAACCCTGGGAGACTATGGGGGAGTGCAACCCCACACTGAACATATGATTGACATATATTGCTTAGGCAAATTGGAAAGTGCATTGGTTGCAACCTTACCACTGAACTGCAACAGTCAACCGCAACATTCGCATGTAAAATCTGGCATGTGGAACTAGGATGACAGAAGCTGTGATTGATCCTAAGAGCCACAATATGCACCTGGCCTGCTTTTTGATGGCACAGAACTCTTAAGGGTTATTGTCAAAGGGTTAGAATTGTCAACTCGGGGAATCTGGCTATCTGCATTGTCATATCTATGTGGGCCCTAATGAACTCTATTGCTTGAACATGGAGATACTTTGATTTTTCCATATTGATTGTGATTCTCAGGTGGTAGAAAAGCTGGAGCATGGAATGCCTGGATTGAAGTAACAGATTCCTGGAGGGAGCAGTTATGAGACAGTTATCCACATATGGGGACATGTGAAAACCCTGCAGTCTGAGGTGAGCTGTTACCATTGCCATACACTTGGTAAACATCTATGGGGCTGTGGTGGGACCAAAGGGTAGGGCTCTGAACTGGAAATGATGGGGTCCCAGAGGAAAGTTGAGAAAACTTCTGGAGTTGCTGACTATTTTGATGTGGAAGTACACATTTTGAATGTCTATTAACCATGTCCATTCATCCTTCCTTAACAATAGGGTGGACTGAACCATTACAATCCAGAACTTTGTCTATTTTACCTATCTCTTTAACTGGTTGAGGTCCAATATGGGCCTGAAGTCCTCATTCTTCCTTAGAACCAAAAAAGAACCTTTAGTAGACTCTCAATCCTTGTTGATCTACTGGGAACCTCCTGGATGACTTATTTGTCTAGCAGCTTTTTTATCTCTTTTCTGGGAGTGTAGCATCGAGAAGTATTTTTGAAATGGGGTGGGATAAGAGAATGGAATACTGTAGCCTCTGGTTATAAATCCATGCTCCCATGAATCTTGAGTAATGGCTGTCCAGTCTGAAGGGTGCAGAGATATCCATCCCCCAACTCCCTCCAGGGTGCAGTAGTCAGGCAAACATTTCAGGAGAGCTGAACGAGTCTATCAGAGAAGAGGCCCCAGAACAGTTGGTTCGATAGATCACCTCTGCTCATTGTGATTGTTCCCCTAATACTTCTGCCTCTGTGGTGTCTATCACTAGAATTTTCAGAGGACAAACCATAAGATTTATGGAACTATAACTTCTTGCCCCCCTTTCTGGTTCCTAGAAAAGGTTTACTGGGGATAGAAAAGTGGATTCCAGTGGCCAGACAGTATCTTGCATGTCTTTCCTTTCCTTTTTTTTTTTCCTTTTCCTTTCCATGGATGAGAGTGCTCCTCTATGCTTTTCCACCCTTCCCTATAATAACAATAGCTCTTTTAAAGATCCCAAAAGTCCTCAAAGGAGATAAGGCAAGAAGGAAGAAATTCTACCTAGCAAACCCAGAAGAAATTCTTCATTGTGATTTGAGGCAAACACACTTATTATGCCATCATTTCTTTGATGTTTATGTGCTTCTCTTTGTCCTAATGGTTCCACAATCCTTGAACTTTCAGCCCTTTGAAAAGGCTCCCCATGCAAAATCTGATGAATCTCTGGTTTACTGATTGAGGACGGACTGGAAGGGAGAAAGGCAGATTTGGACTGAGGGATAGTTAAATTTCCCACAGTGAATCTCCTTCTTGACAAAAGCCTACACTAAAATATGAAACTACAGGGGTTGCTGGTGTTGGATACAGACTGATTTGAAGAACCACTGATTTTTTTCCTCATATATAATCTGGACAGGGGAATCAAGAGGTTTGCAGATGTCATAAGTAAAAAAAGTTAAGTACTCACCATAACATCTGTGTTGCCCATTTCCATTTTTCCTCAAATTTTGTGTTCGGATCCAATCTTTGGATCTGACTTGGCCACTTCTTCCAGATCATAGACACTGAAACTCCAGATCGTAGACACTGAAATTCTCGAGTTCCTCCCTTTACCCATAATGCCCCAGTCACTTTACATACCTAAAATCTAGTTTGCTTCCCACTGACCTACGAGTAGTGGAGAATCAGAAATAACAGAATCTGGGGCTCAAATAAAACAACAAAAGTTCCTGCAACATTTTTCAATTTTTCCAAGATTAGAACAGAGGAAAATGCTGGTGGATGGGAAGTTGAGGAAGAATGAAAAGGGCAACACAGATGGAACGTTATGCTGAGTACATAACTTTTTTATCGGATGTTGTTATTTTCATTCATTTCTCAACTGTTGGGACAGAGTCCCCAGCTACCTAAATCCCGGGAGGACTCTAAGAAAAGATATTCCTCAGCATGGCTGAGCCAAACGCTGCTCTCCCCCTAGACACCAAATCTCATTTGTAATGAGCAATAAAGGTATGAGGATTAGCCCAAGTTGCAGCTGCACAAATATCCTCCAAAGACATTCTAGACAAAAAGGCTGAAGAAGTTGCCATAGATGTGATGGGATGGGTTTTGGTGTTGGTGGTAAAGGCAACCCCATTTTTCATAAATAAAGGTAATACAATCAGTCAACCATTTATTTAGAGTTACTTTAGAAAACAGTTTGCCAAATGTTTACTCAAAAAAGGAAAGAAATACTTGTTCAGATTTTCTCATTTCTTTGGTTCTGTGAAGGTAAAAATGTTAACTATCTATGAACATCCAACATATATAACATATGTTCTCCTTTGTTTGAGAAATTTGGAAAATTGACTGGGAGGTTAATAACCTGATTAATATTGGAATACAATATATATAATATAAAGGTAATACAATCAGTCAACCATTTAGTAGGAGTTACTTTAGAAACCAGTTTGCCTAATTCTTATTTAAAAAGGGAAACAAATACTTGTTCAGATTTTCTCAATTCTTTGCTTCTGTGAAGGTAAAAATGTTAACTGTCTATGAACATCCAACAGATATAACATATGTTCCCCTTTGTTTGAGAAATTTGGTAAAAAGACTGGAAGGTTAATAACCTGATTAATATTGGATTCTAATTCCATCCTAGGCAGAAAGGAAGGATTGATCCATAAAGATACCCTATCCTTATGAAAATTCAAATAAGGAGATTTAGACACAGAGCCTGAAATTCAAATACTCTTCTGGCAGAAGTAATAGCAACTAGGAAAACAGTTTTCCAGGTCAAACATTTTAGTTTGCACTTAGCCAAAGGTTCAAGGGGGGGGGGGGGTTAGGTTAAGGCCTATAAAACAATTATTTAAATCCCAAGGGGGAGTAAGATCCTTTAAAAAAGGTCTAAGTAGATGTGTTCCTCTGAGAAAGGCTTTGCAAAGTTTGGAGGACGATAAGGTAAATTTATTTACTCCCATATGAAAGCTGGAAATGGCTGCTAATTGTATTCTGACATTTGAGGAGCTAGTCCCTTCATTGAAAATTGTAGCCAAAAAGTCAAGAACATTAGAAATCAGTGCTGAAATGGGGTTTAGATTATTTTATATGCCTAAAAACAATTCCTTTCCATTTACTTTTTTTAAAGTTTTCTGGTGGAAGCTTCGTGAGCTGATAAAAAAATGTGATAGACAGGGGAGGAGAGCCCGGGCTGTCTAGCAGTCAACAGAACTGAAGAAACCATGTGGTTAACTTGAGGCTTGACACACCTGTATGGGTCACGTGTGTTGGATGAAATAATAGGTCTGTAGCTGGAACCAGAATCCAGGGAGAATGTAAAAGATGAGGCCAAAGGAATGGAAACCAGATCTGCCAAGGCCAATAAGGTGCAATAAGGATAACTGTGCTCTTCAATCAAGACACTTTCTGGAGAAACTTGGGAATGAGGGGAGTAGGGGGATAAATGTACAGAAGACCAGAGGGCCAAGTGTGTAGAAGAGCATCTCTCAAAGACTCCCCCACTAGGGGATCAGGTCAAAGAACTTGCTGCATTTGTTGTTGAAGACAGATGCAAAGAGATCGTAGCATAGTTGGTCCCATCGATGGAAAATTCTCTTCACCACCTTTATGATGAGAAACACTCATGAGGCATTAGAATAGATCTGCTTAACTTGTTTGCAATCACATTGGTCTTCCCCAGAATGTGCATTATCAGAAAATCATTGGATGAGATTGCCCATTGCCATACTTTTATAGCTTCTCAACAAAGATGATAAGATCTGGTTCCTCCTAGTTTGTTGATATACCAGTACACTGACATATTGTATGTCTGAATCCCAACAGTCCTGGTTGGGAGAGAGAGTTGTGGAAGGACTGCAACACTAGTAGGACAGCTCTCATCTTCAGGACATTGATATGCATGTTGGCCTCTTCGGAAGTGCTCCCCCACCCAATCTGAGAGGTGTCCATGATCACTGTGGCCTTGGGTTGAGGAAGAAAAAGGGACGGCCTCCTTGTATTTGATTGGAATGGATCCACCATAGAATGTAATTTTTGCAAGCTTGAATTATTTTGACTTGACTGGATAATAAACAACTAAGTTGCAATTGTCCATTGAAGGATTCTCAAATGGTACCTTGCCAGTAGAACCACAATGATTGCCACTGACATGGATCCCAGTGCTTACACTATTAGATGTGCTAAAAGAGAAGAACTCTGAAGGAACTTTCTGACCTGGAACTGTACTGTCTGAATTCAAGACATAGACAGAGAAGCTATTTGAGTGACTGTATTGAACAGAACACCAATGAATTCCAGAGTCTGAGCTGGATTTAGTTGAAATGTGTTCTAAATGACAGAAATCGTAGATGAGGGCACAGATGGAGTAAGAAGCCCCTTGCTTGAACTAGTTGATGGCTGGTCAGAGTGGGCAGGAGCCAGATGTCCAAATATGGAAACTCTCAGAATCCCAACAGTCTCAAGTGACCTGCAACTACTGTCATGCACTTGCTAAACACGATGAAGGCTGTGGTGAGACCAAAAGGCAGTGCTCTGAAGTGGAAATGACTGGCACCAAACTGGAAGGATAGATATCTTTTTGATCATCTGTTCATGTTGATGTGATAGTACTCATCCTAAAGATCTATCGAGCACATCCAGTCGTCCTTGTGCAGAAACGGCAGAATGGACTGAACCATGACCATCCAGAACTTTGTATGCCATACTGATCAATTCAGTTTGCAGAGATCCAAGATTGGTCTCCAGTCCCCTGTCCTTTTTTGGCACTAAAAAGAATCTTGAATAAGTTCTGGACTTTCTGGTCAGGGGGGAACCACTTGGATGACTCTTTTTTTCTAGCAGCTTGTTTATTTCTAGATTTGCTGCTTCCCTCTAACTGGGTGGAATATCTGGGATTGTGTTTGATACTAGCGAAGGTGGATGGGAAAATAATATTATATAACCTCCAGATATTAACCTCTGCACCCGCAAATCTTTTGTTATTTCTAGCCAGGCTCTCTGGTGCAGGGATAAATGAACCCCGACTGCCTCCAGAGAGTGACAGTCAGGCCTTATTTCAGGAGCACTGATACAATCCATCAGAGAAGTTATCCATAGATCCCTGATTATGCTGACCACCTCTGCTTCAGGAATGGCATCTTCTATTGGAGTTCCCCCTCTGCCTTGGAGGAACTATCTCCACAAGGATCTTGGAAGAGACCCTGGGATTTTTTGAACCAGATTTCCCACCCACCTTGCTGGTTCCTAGAAAAATTCATTAAGGGGTCAACAAACGTATGCCCACAGCAGACAGGGTTTTCCTGCTCACACCTAGACAGTGCATCTTTTACTTTGGGGCCAAATAAGTAGGTTCCATAAAAGGAAGCATTGATAAAAGAAGATTTGAAACGTTCTGCAAAATCAAATAAGCCCATCCAGGTATGTCTCCTGATGGAAATGCCTGAACCCACTGCCGGTAAGGTACCTTCAGCTGCAAAGGAGATAAGCCTCAAATTTGAAATAGACTGAAGGGTAGCCAACTGTAAGGAAATAGTAGTCTCTACCTCAGTGGATATGCTCCCATAGAGGGATTTGGAAAGTTCCTTGACCAAATCCCTCTGGAGTCTTGTAAAGTGTGCCAAACAATTTAGCGACCTAAGGGCGAAGGTCGCTGAAGCATGAACACACTTCTAGAACCTGTTCAGTACCCTAGACTAAACAACCAAAAAGCACTGGTCAGTGATAAAGGTTTTAATAACAATCTCAGCATACAAAGCATTATTGGCTTGTTATGGATGTAAAAAATTTGTATACGAATATCAATCATTCTTTGGGTATACAGGCAGTATATCATTTTTTGGGTAATAACCCAACAGCTAATGATATTATTGATGCATTACATTTTTGTTTGACACATACTTTTTTTTTAATTTAATGATGATTTATTTCAACTTAAAGGAATGGCAAGGGGAGCATCCTTTTCTCCCATGTATGCTAACCTTTTTATGGGGTTTTCTGAAGTTAGACATCTTTATCGATTGGATTTCTTTAAGAAGTATGTTGTTAAATACTTTAGATTTATTGATGATTTTATTTTTCTGTGTTCAGATGTGTACATGTCTGTACAAGAATTTGTAAATGATATACAAAAGAATGATTTTGGAATTAGTTTTAATGGGATTAATACAGGATTTAAGGTGACATTTTTGGATTTAGAGCTAGAAAGGGGTAACAGGATATTGTATATTAACTAGAATACACAGAACATTTCCAGATGTTAACCATATATTGGATGACAAAAGTTGTCATCTTTCTCGTTTATTGAACTCTTTATTACCTTATGGTGAATTTTTAAGAATTGCTAGGCTCTGTAACACAGAAGATGTTATGGTTCAGGAACTGATACATACTTGTTCCTTCTTCTTAAATATGGGTTATGATTTATCTATCTTGGAAGGAGCCCTAAAACGTTTATTTGGGGTTAAACATTGTTCTGGTTATGGAGAGAGATATGTTAATCATGATACAACTGAGAGGAAAATTGTTAAAGGTACTTATGAAGAAGGAAAGAAGATATACTCTGTTACAACTTTTAATGGTTTATCTGATGAGATCTATGAGACAGTTAAATATTACTGGAATTTTCTATTGAAGGATACAATTCTTAAAAACATTCTACTCTTGCGTCCTTCTCTATCTCTTAGGAGGGGTTGGAGTCTAAATGATATGTTGGTTCATAGTTCTTTTACTGCTCCTGATATTAATATTAGTATACAACCTGTGTGTGTTGGTACTTTTGCTTGTGGAAAGTGTTCTGTTTGTAGATATATAGTTCAGTCTTTTAATCAGATAAATGGTATAGGATATATGTCCAAACAACACCTTACATGTTTAAGTGACGGGGTTATCTATGCAGTTAAATGTTCCTGTGACCTCTTTTATATTGGAGAAACTAAGCATGCATTTAAAGTTAGACTCCATGAACATATTAGAGACATAAAACATAAGAAGGTAGATAGCCCTGTAGCAACTCATTATATGTCTTGTCATGGGGGGGAATATGGTTACTTAAAAAGTACTATTTTAGAACAAATTGTAAACAGCAACACTTTTGATGTGAAAAAGAAGCTACATTACAAGGAAACTATTTATATTTTAAAATTTGGAACTTTGTCTCCTTTAGGATTGACCTTAGAATGTAATTGGAAGGTGTTGCTTTAAATGAAGTAAAAAGAAGTTATGTACTCACCATAACGTTCCATGTAAGTTGTTTATCTCACCTTTATTCTCACTGATGGGTTCGGAGCCAATCCACGGCTTCGACACAGCCGTTAGCAAAGCTCAAGGTTTACCAGTAGCTCGAGACCAAGCCCCTTATCCCATGATGCACTGCTGGAATTACCTCAGATCTTGTTTGCTGCATGTATATATAACCCTGTAAGGGGTGCACTCCCCAAGAAAGAAGAAGTAGTATTGAACAACCAGGATGATACTAGCCTCTAGGCCAACTGTCAGCCAGGAGGGGGATGGATGGAGGGACGTGAGAATAATGGCAAGATAAACAACTCACATGGAACGTTATGGTGAGTACATAACTTCTTTATGTGAAATTGTTAAATCTCACTGTTTATTCTCACTGATGGGTAGCATCCCTAGCACCCGCAATCCTGGGTGGCTCATGGGAGAACATTTTTCAGGACCATAGAACCAAAAGAATACCTGTCCCTGGAGGCCTTATTCACTTTGTAATGAGTGATAAAAGTATGAGGCTTAGACCAACTGGCTGCAGCAAAAATGTTATCAAGGTGCAATTTAGATTGAAAGGCAGAAGACGTAGAAACGGCTCTGGCTGAATGAGACTTTACTTTGTGTGGTAAAGGTATGTTAGCAGCTGTATGAACAAATGAGATACAATCTGATAAACATTTTGAAAGGGTTGTTTTACCACTGGCCTACCTTTTCTGGCCTCCGAAAAGGATACAAAAAGTTGATATGATTTCCTAATATCTTTGGTTCTATCGAGATAGAATCTAAGCTGTCTGTGTACATCAAGTTTGTGCAGCATGTATTCTAATTTGTTGGAATGGTTTGGGAAGAAGACTGGTAATTCAATAACCTGATTGATATTAGATTCTGAACAGACTTTAGGCAAAAAGGGTGGGTTTGTTCTGAGAGATACTCCATCAGTATGAAAAATCATATAAGGTGATCTGATAGACAAAGCTTGGATTTCTAACACTCTGCGGGCAGAAGTAATGGCCACTAGAAAAATAGTTTTCCAGGAAAGGAATTTCAGATCACAAGATGATGCAGGTTCAAAGGGGGGAAAAATTGAGACAGCATAAAATTCAAATTCCAAGGAGAATAAGGGGTTTTGACAGGGGGCCTCATGTGAAAAACACCTTTGAGAAAAACCTTAGATAACTTATGGGCCATAATATTTAACCCATCCAATCCAAGGTGGAAATTAGATATGGCAGCTAACTGAACTTGAACTGTGGCAGCTGCTGCTTCTTCTTTAAAAATCATTGTCAAAAACTCTAGAATGGATGACAAAGGAGCTCGGAAAGGGTAAATTTTTTGTATGCTGGCCCAGATGGAGAACCTTTTCCACCTACTGCGATATAGTTTTCTGGTGGATGGCTTATGAGAAGACAATAGAATTTGTCTTGTGTCATCTGAGAGGGAATGAAGCCTGGCTATTTGGGGAATTGGATCAGCCAAGCAGTCACTTTTAAAGACTGCAGTGAAGGATGGAGGTCCCCTGACGGGTGTGTCAGGACGTCTGGAACTGGGTCCAGGATCCATGGATCCTCCAGCAGATGATGGTGAAGAAAAGGGAACCAAATCTGTCGAGGCCAATGGGAGGCTATAAGGATGACAGTCCTTCCTAACGACTTTGCTTTCTGTACAAACCTGAGTATCAATGGAATTGGAGGGAATGCATATAGGAGACCTGGGGGCCAATTGTGTATGAGTGTGTGTCTCTCTGGGGATGTCCCAGAGGTGATATCAGGGCAAAATAGCTTCTGCATTTGGTATTGATGTGACTGGCAAAGAGGTCGCAGCAAGGCTGGCCCCATTTGTGGAAAATCATGTCCGCAACATGTTGGTTGAGAGACCACTCCTGAGGCAACAAGATTGCCCTGCTCAGCTTGTCCGCTATCACATTGGATTTCCCCGGGATATGCGTTGCTAACAGAAAACGCTGGGATGACACAGCTCATTGCCATACCCTGAGGGCTTCCCGACAAAGGGGGTAAGATTTGGTTCCGCCCTATTTGTTCAAGTACCAGACCACTGACATGTTGTCTGTCTGAACTGCAATTGTCCCTAGAGGAAGAGAGTCCTGAAAGTACTTCAGCGCCAGAAGTACTGCTCTCAACTCCAGAACATCGATATGTAGATGTGACTCTTGATCTGTCCTTGTGCCTTGGGCAGTCTTTCCCTGAAAATGTCCCCCCACCATATCAGGGAAGCGTCCGTGGTCACAGTGGCTACTGGGGGGGCACAAAGGGTCTTCCTATTGTGACATGAAGATACGTCAACCACCAGCGAAGGTCCCTCTTGCAAGAGTTTGTGATGAGAATCATATGGTTCATTGGCAATTTCTAGTAAGACCATTAAGTGAACAGAAGCCATTGAAGAATTTGCATATGCATCCTTGAGAGTGGAATGGCTAGAATTGCTGCCGCCATCAAACCTAGTACCTTCAAGACCTCTGTGGCTGAAGCTTTGTTCTTTGACACCAATGAGTTGAAGTGTTGGCAAAGAAGTGAGACCCTTTCGACTGGAAGACGTAGAGTGGTGGTTGAGGTATCTAACTCTGCTCCTATAAAGATGGTATGCTGCAATGGTGACAAGGCAGACTTTTCGAAGTTGACTGTAATGCCTAAGTGGCTGTAGAGTGCCAGAGTAGATTCTGTTGCCTGAATCAGTTGATGCCTGGTGGTGGCGGTAAGAAGTCAATCGTCTAGGTATGGAAACATCTGGAATCCTAGATGCCACAGGTGAGTCGTGACCACTGCCATGCATTTGGGGAACACTCTGGGGGCTGTAGCGAGACCAAAGGACAGGGCTCGAAACTGGTAGTGATTGGCTCCCAGCCGGAAACTCAGGTGATCTCTGGCGTGTCTGTCCATCTTTAAGTAGTAGTACGCGTCCTTGAGATTGATGGAGCACATCCAATTGCCTTTCCCTAAAAAGGGAAGAATGGCCTGAAGCATGACCATTCGGAACTTCTCTTTTTTTACAAATTGGTTGAGTCTGCTGAGGTTCAAGATAGGTCTCGAGTTCCCTGTTTTCTTTGGAACCAAAAAGAATCTTGAGTAAGTTCCGAATCCTGCTTGGTCTGCTGGGACTGGCTGGGTGACTCTTTTTTCTAGCAACTTGCGGACCTCTATAGTTGCTTGTCCACTGAGACTGGGTGGAACATCCGGGATTCTGTTGACAGGAGTGGGAGGGGAAGAGAACGGTATGAAATACCCTCTGGAAATGATGCTTTATACCCAGGTATCGGATGTTATGCTTAGCCAGGCTTCTGGGTACAAAGATAAGCGACCCCCGACTGCCTCCAGAGATGGACAGCCGGGTCTCCTTTCAGGAGCGCTGGTAGGGCTGACCAGAGAACTGGCCTCTGTCACCCTGCTGTTGTGGACCCCCCCCCCCTGCCACACCATGCATCTTCCATTATAACCCCCTCCTCTGCCTCTAGAGGGGGTTTTGCCACGTGTATCCTGAAAGGCTCCCTGGGCTTCTCGGAACCACATCTTTCTGCCCTTAGGGCACTTGGGATAGGGCCGAGTAGGGGTAGAAAAATGGACTCCGACGCAGATAGAGTCTTTCCTTCCTGATCACACCTGGTTAGAGTTTCCTTTATCTTGGGCCCAAACAGGGATGAGCCATCAAATGGGGTGTTGTTAAAGGAAGACTTGAAAGGCTCCGCAAAGGAACAGAGATGCATCCAGGCTTGTCTAAGCAGAGCAATGCCCGAACTTGCAGCCCTACTCAAACCATCAGCTGTGTAAGATATGAGACGCATGGACGAGTTCACAATCGAGTTTAGGGTAGTGAGCTGGGTGGTAACTTTGTTGGCAACCCCTGCAGCTACTGTACCCTGAAGAGTATCTCCTAGCTCCTTCAGGAGATCACTTTGTAGTCTGGTAAAATGAGTTAAGTAGTTCAGTGATCAAAGGGAAAAAGTTGCTGAACTAAACATGCATTTCCCATATATATCCATGATCCTGGAATCTCTTTTAGGAGGATGGATAGATGAGGACCTCTCAGATGTTTCCTTTATGGTGGCTGCCGCCACCACCATGGCATCAACAGGCACTCCCTTAGTCAAAAAAGCTTTGTCCACGGGGGCAGAGATAAACTTATTTTTGCTTCCAAGGGACAGGTTCCATGGCCTCCGGAGACTCCTATTCCTTACGAGAGATCAGCTCCATGAGCTCATCATAAGACAGAGACACCCAAGAGGTGGAAGGTTGAGACCTGAAAGCCTTTAAAAGCACTGACTCCTCCTCAGCAGGGCTTTTGGACTGCCAACCACCGGTCTGATTAAGGATCTCTAATATCTCCGCAAAGGAGATATCCTCAGAGAGGGATCAAGGGGACCCTTCTGACTCATCCAAGCCAGTATCAGATGTCAAAGACTCCTGTGGGGAGTCCAGGTGCCTCCTCTTGCACAGTCTCTTCCTGGGTACCTCCTCAGTGGGGGCTTCTGGAGAGGTCTCAGAAGAGCAGGGGGCACCCTGTGGGGCTACTTGAGGCTCAGGGTCTCTATGCTTGGGTTGACCGGTAGAAGGAGGAGCGGATGCAGCTGCTTGAGGGGAGGAGGAAGCCAGACCTGATGCTGATGATGTCTTTGGAGACAGGACTCTCCTCATGGCATCAAACGCACCATGACTCCAACCAGAAGGGGTAGATGGATCCAGAGGGACCGTCCAATCCTCCCGCACCGAGGCCATGAGCTCCGAGCCCGAGGTAGGAGCCGAGCTCATCTGAGCCGAAGCCCCGAGAGGAAGAGTCGGCACCGACAAATCGGTATGACTATCCTATCCGGACCCCACAGGAAAGTGTCGGCTCCTAGAGTCCCCGGTCGGTGCTGAGGACGTCCGAGTAGATGGAACTGATAACACTGGAGCAGATCTCGGCTCCATAGGCTCAACAACCATCAGGTCAGCCTCCTCCGGCTCTGAAAGTCCAGTAAGACTCGAAGGAGGAGCAGTCAAGTCCAGGGTAATGGTCTTAGGTTCCGACGGAGGCGTCGGAGCTGACAACAATTTGGCAAGGCCTGGTGCCCGTAAAAACTTCTGCACCAACTGGTCCATATCCAGATCTGAGAGGCTGACAGAAGACTTTGAGGAGTGCACTGAGGGTGCCAACTGACACAGAGGAGATGAGGTAATCTCAGAAACTGGCTCCAAAGCTGTGAGCTGGCTCCAAACGGAAGGAACACTCGGTTCCAAAGGCAGTGAAACCGATAACCCTAAACCCTTCATTTTTTTAGCCTTTTTAGATAACTTGGAGTCACCTGAAGATTTGGATGACTTAGAGGATTTGCTAGCACCATCCTGGTCACCCAGTGCTTCTGAGAAGGGGTGCTGAAGTAAGCCCCTATCCGCCAATTTCCTCCTCCTCTCTAAAAGTACCCTGGAAGAGAAGGAGTGACAGATGCTACAAGAGTCTTGGAGGTGTAATGACCCCCACACAACAGACACACTGAACTTGCCCGTCAGTGACTGACATTTTTTGTCCACAATCTGGACATTTTTTGAAGCCAGATTTAGGATGTTTTTTCACTTTTTCTTCAGACATCCTAAATGTAAACAAATAGAAAACACACTCTAAGCAACTATTAGCTATTGAAATAACTACTGACTAAGAATTTAGTTAAATACAAGGCCAACACTACTAGGCCAACTGCTAACTAGAAACACTTCTATGGAAAAAAACGAAGCCAACACAGGGCACTTATCTAAATATATATATATAGATATATATATATATATATATATATATATATATATAAACTATCCTAACAAGAATGACAGTTAAGAAAACGTTTTTAAAATTTGCGAATAGAAGAATCTTTCCAATAAAATTGGTTCGAGCAATCTGGAACACCGAGATCAGTGCCACGGCAAACTAGAGCTGAGGTAATTCCAGCAGTGCATCATGGGATAAGGGGCTTGGTCTCGAGCTACTGGTAAAACTTGAGCTTTGCTAATGGCCATGTCGGAGCCAAGGATTGGCTTCAAACTCATCAGTTAGAATAAATGGCTTAATTGGTTGCTTATTTAATGTGCCTTAATTTAATTCGGGCTGTGTGCATGTATATATATATATATAGTGCTGTTTTGTATGAAGTTTTTTATCGCTTGAAGGCTTTTGGCCGAGACGCTAAGATTGTTATTAAAACCTTTATCACTGACCAGTATTTTTTTGGTTGCTTATTATATTTTATTTTATTTTTGGTTGTATTTTCAGTACCTTAGACTCCCTGTTAGGGGGTAGACAGAGGAACTTTGTTCTACCAGTTCCTTCTTAGTGGCCCCCACTATGACCATGGCATCAGTAGGTACTCCTTTACTCCAGTGTGGTCTATCCGTAGGTGGTGCCAGGATCCTATCTGTTCTCTTAGGGATTGGCTCAATCATGTCAGGCTCCTACCATGCCCAGCTAGCAACTACATCAATAAGCTCATCAATCGGTGGAGTTATGCAGGAGGTAGACAGGCCAGCTCCAAAGGCCTCCAGGAGCACCAATTCCTCTTGGGAAGGGTTATTGGAGGATCAAACATCCCTTTGTTTTAGGAGTTCTAAGATGTCTCCAAATTAGACATCATCATGTGGCGCTCTGGGGGACCCTTTCTCTTCTTCAAAGTCAGTGTCCTCAGTGACAGACTCTTGTGGAGAGTCTAAGTGTCTCCTTTTGCACTTCTTCTTCCAAGGAACAGCCTCAGTGGGATGTTCTGGGGAGGTACTGGAAGAAATTACTATACATTGTTGCATGGTTTATTTATAAGAGACAATAGGACCTAAAAGAAAGGTTGGAATTAGCTAATAAGAGCACCTATGACAGTATGAGTAAGACCGAGATGAAGAAATGTGGGGCTTACACACAATGTGCATATATTTGTGTACTATTAATAATGAATTTAAAGTTAAGGGATATTATGACTGTAATATTTCTGGCATGGTATATTTAGCTTTTTGTGATGTTTGCCATGTATATTATGTGGGAAAAAATAAGCATGTCCTAAAAAGAAGATCTGTGAGCATTATTATAACTTGAATAATCATAACAGTAATAATGCATTATATAAACATAAGCTGTTATACCATGAACATATAAAAATTTATTTTTTTCTGTTGGAAAAAGCCCCTGTTAACCCAAGGCGATATCCTTGGGAATTAAAGCTGGAATACAGAGAATTATTATGGTAAATCAAGCTTAATGCTTACAATCAACCAGGTTTGAAATTTCCATTTGTAGTGTTTTCAGACTGTGATCTGCAAAGTTATAATTACTAGGGAGGGATACCCCACCAATTTTATATTTTATTCTATTGTTTTTTGGACTGCTTTGTTTAATTTTTTTAATATAAATAGATTTATTGTTATTTAAGAATTGCTGCAATATTTGTATCCTTTTTAGAATATCACTTTAAATTTCTGTATCCTATTTAAACTTATTGTGCTTAGGGATGTATTGTTCATCATATTGTGTCTTGTGATATTGAGTGAGATTATTTAATGAATGTATTCAAATTGTTTAATTAGCTCTGATGAAGTTCACAATCTTGAGGTAGATGAAAGCACTTAACTTTTTAATAAAATTCTTTTAGTTTATTTTCACATTTGTCTTTACTACCATTGTCGTGGTGTGCTTAGTACTGGTGAATAGTGGAGACATAAAGCACACCAAGTGTTGTCTTGGTTAAGGACTACAAAATTCTTGGATCTGTAAACCACCACTGCCACATGAATGGCATCCACTGAAGGGGTCAACTCAACTGCAGGAGGCCCTATGGAAATGCTCAAAATGCTGTCTCTGGAATTTCTGATGATAAAGTCACAGATACATAATTTAACCTTAAGTTCAACAAATATTCTTCGATTTCAGAGGAATGAAGATCAAGTAGAAATGCAATGGTGGCAAATGAGATCTGGAGTGTTGAGGGACAAGTAGTGCATTGTGGGAGTCAGGGGAGGAGCTTGTGCTTTGAGGAAAAGTCTGAGTACCAGTCAGGACTGCCTGGTAATGACCATTATGGACTGGATAATTAAACCTTTTTTTACTTGGACTTTTTCACTAAAGACTTGGGCATTTCAGGGCAAATGAGATCTGGAGTGTTGAGGGAGGACTAGTGCATTGAGGGAGTCAGGGGAGGAGCTTGTGCTTTGTGGAAAAGTCTGAGCACCAATCAGGACTACCTGGTAATGCACATTATTGAATGGATAATTAAACATCTTTTTTTAACTTGGAATTTTTCACTAAAGATTTGGGCATTTCACAGCAATGTATCAAAATAAAACTGTCAACTGTCTCTGTCTAGCAGATTTATTAAATTTAAGGCAATTATCACAAAATTCAAGCTTATGGTCGTACCCTTTAAAAACAAGTACTGGGTATTGTAATCCTTATGTGTCATTTGCCTACTTTAAGAACTATTCTTTATAGAGCTAAAAGAAAATACTTAACCAAAATGTTGAGTCTTCACATTTCTAAATAAATAGTTGTGATTTACAGAGCTTTTCCATCATAAAAATGACAAAAATATGTAGCACGGGTCACTAGGCAGTTATTTTTATGTAGTTTGAACTGATGAATCAGTAGTTTAGCAAATGGCAAAAAGAAGTGAAGAAAATAAAAAAAATGCATGCCTATATAGCAGTCTCACGCCACCTGCATCAGCACTTTTGAAGGAACAAGACATGATTTAGTTCTCGAAGGAAAAATGATGAAACAAATCTACAGTTGAGCCAGGTATGGAAATAAGGCACATGGAAAAACTAATGGTGGAATGCAGAAGTCCAGGAAGTTATAAAAAAGAAGGTGTGCAGGTAGAAGTGGAAGAGAAAAAAAAAAGAATATTATCTGGCTAGCAAAGATGGTAAGACAGCAGTTGCAATGGAAAAAACACAAAGTCGGAGAACCTTTACCAGCTTCTGGAAAGTGATAGAAGATGGCACACAATAGCTCTATCAAATTGCAAGGCAATGAGAGAATGAAAAGAAGTCAGTTGCCTTTTATATGGGATGCCAGCAAAAATCTGCTCACACGTCAAAAGAACATAATGGGCACATGGAAGGAGGACTTCATGAATCTTCTAAATGCAGAAAACCCCAGAGACGCTGTAATACTGTATGTACAGCCTATAATGAAAGAGTAAGGAGAACCTACACTAGAAAAAGTATAAGCGGCACTAAGAAAAAAAATCAGGAAAAGTAATAGGCAAGCTCAGATGATGTTACAGGAGATATGTTCAAGATTTTACTTGCATCAGGAGACAATTGGCTCCTGAGGGTATTCATCATGGTACAGAGAGAGATAAGCATATCCCAGATGACAGGAGAATAAGTATTCTAGTGTCAATATGCAAGAGCAAAAGGCCCACTCCTAACAAGTGTCAGTAAGATGTATCAAGCTCACGTCTCTCTGCATTAAAATGCTGGAGAGGTTAATAGGTAAAGGAATATGCAAAGCAGTAAAAAGAAATATGGAAGATGAACAGCTGAGATTCAGAACAGGATATAATGCACCTGACCCACTGCTTACAGTGAGAGAAATAGTAGAGAAAAAATGAATATGAGAAAATTGTCCAACTTGGCATTCTTAAGCATGTTGAAAGCATGTGATAATGTCTCAAGAAAGTTGATTTGGGCAATACTGCAATGGCTTGAAGTTGCAGAAACACTGATAGAATTAGTGTAATCTATGCACAAAGATAGTGCAAGCTATATACAAGGACCCAATAACAAGTATGAACAGTGTTTAGACTCACAGAAGGGTTCATAGTAGGAGGGGGTCTACATCAGTGTTCGGCCCTGATTCCACTCCTATTTATACTGGTGATGGACTACATCTGTGAATGGATCACAAAAGAAGATCAACCAAGCTGTTATATGCAGACAATATGACATTACAAGCACACTCTGAACAAGAACTTCAACAAACAACAGGGGTCTGGAATGGAAAACTAAAGGCATATGGGATGAAAGTAAGTACAGGCAAGACAGTCGTGATGGCAGCAAACTGGGGTAATCAGAAGAAGATGAGAAATGAGACAGAAGAGAAACTAGTGGGCCAGCATAACAGCTTCAAGTATTTGGAAGGTGTGGTTTTGGAGATGGGAAGTCTAAATGGGGAGGTCAAAACTAGAATTAGTGGTGCTGCAGCCAACTAGCACAAAGTGTAAAAGAGTAGCGTGTAAGAAAACATGCCAAAGAAACTGAAAAGTAATTCATACAGAACAGTGGTGCTATCAGTGCTGCTATATGGCACATAACCCTGGCAGTGAAGGCAAGGTAGCTGGCTGAGGAAGCTTGAGGTGTTGGAGGTAAAATGTCTTTCGATGAGTAGTAAGATGCATATTGTGAGACAGCTAAAGAAACAAGGACATCACAGCAAAAAATGAAGTAATCCCCAGTGCAGAGAAGGTCAAGGAGAACAATTATAGTGGTTCAACCATGTGCAGGAAAGCAAAGATGATTTGGTAAAGCAATTTTTTTTGGAAAGACTTCTCACTCTCTCTATATAAATATATAATATATCTAAGTGTGTGTGTGTGTGTGTGTGTGTGTGTGTGTGTGTGTGTGTGTGTGTGTGTGTGTGTGTGTGTGTGTGTGTGGTCTGTGTGTGTGTCTGTGTGTGTGTGTGTGTGTGTGTGTCCTGTCATGGATCTGCATTACATTTTACATTAAGAGCTGAGTGGTAGGACTATAGCAACCCTGCAGAATGCTGAAAGGAAATTTAGCTTTCCCCCTAGATATAGATGAAAATTACTTACCACAGCAACAGATCTGCATTGACAGCTTCATCTCCATTATTCTTCAAGTAGCAATTGCAGACACTTAGTCAGCCTGGCTCGTAAAACCTTCTGAGGCTATATAAGCCCTTCCCATTTAGACATCCTGCCTAGTGCCTAGGAACCCATACTCAGATCTCAAAAACCCATGAAGGTACAGTAACAGAACAGGAAAAAGAAAAATTATGTAAAACAATAACCAAAAAATAATAATAAATAAATAAAGACACAGTATCCCATCCACTTTTACTGAAAGTCAGGTAAAGGAGAGAGGGAATGGTGAGGGAGATGAAACTGCCAACACTAGTCTTTCACTACAGTAGGCAGTAACATACACATTTGATGCTGGAAGCATAATCTCTATCACTTCTAGAACAGAATCCTAAAAACAACTACTCTTAGGTGGACTCTATGAGAGAAAGACTCCAAAAGGACAAAATACTGGACAGAATACTCTTAGAAAAAGTACAGCCTACTAGTGGAATACTCTAAGGTTCAGAAGATGTCAGTTTAGCAGTTGCAGCAAAAAAGACCATAGAATCATGGAAGTTAAGAGAGATGTGACCATAAGATTAAGAATATGCACTCAAAGCGTTTAACAAAAGTCTGCCCTAAGTTCCAGAAGTATAGCTACTATCAGATATTCAGATGGCTGAAAGCTGGATTATAGGTCAAAATAAAACAGCTTCCAAAAAGTAAGAAAAGCTGTGAGAACTTACAAAAATTATACATTTTACAAAGGCTAGAGTGGCTCTGAATGTGCATGTGGTAGAGATATACAATCCACTGCAGGCTTAAACACAGAAAATGTCATAAAGGAGAAATGCTAGCTTGTATGATTAAAGGAATAGCTTTCCAAAGAAGTCAGTAATATTAGAACTTACAGGGAAAGATACTATCCAAAACACAAGAGAGGTGACTGTGAACTGTCAACATATACTGCAAAGGCATTCTCCAGAGCTGGCTCAAAAGAGAAGAAGGATGGGTAATCAAATATCTTCTAAAGTGGCTGAAAGTGTGTGTTTAGACCAAGAGATCTAACCAATAGCTGGCTTAACTGAAAATCATTTCAGAGGATACACATGTAAAGGCCTGCATTTAAGATCAAGAGTAGCACTGCTGCCTATAACAACACTATTATAGCTAGATTAATATCTAGAAACATGTCAGCAAGAAAGAAAGAATACATTTCCCAAGGGAGCTGCAGGGCCAAGAGAAGTCAAAGTTGAGGACAGCCCTGAAGGAATTGGTGGATCCTGAGCAGCTCTCAGTGGGGGGGATCAAAGGAAGTCAAACTAGATGCCAAAAGCATGGAGGCTGATCCCACTGAGGAAATACAAAGGAGAATCTGGGTCAGGAAAGATATGTCAAAGACATAAGCAGCCAAGACAGGACAGCATCTGGTGTTTGAGATTGTAATACAGGGTGACATCGATCTCAAAGAAGGCTTCAACCTGTACTCCCAAGAATATCTGAAATCCAATCCAAAACTAAGCATCAAGAGTCTAACTGTCATTGAAGCTGAAACAGGGCATGTGAGAGGATAAAAAGCAAACTACCATTTGAAAAGCAACCACAGAAAATTGCATACAGTCTGATCACTGACTTCTAAGTATCAAAGATGAAGCCAAAGTCCACCAAACACACTAGGACCCACACCAAATAAAAAGACATTAAGAAAAATCACAATTGAAACGGAGACAAAAAAGGGTTGTTGAGATGAGCTGAGGTAACAGTACAGACATAGCCAAAATGAAACGATGCAAGGCAAATCTGCAAGCAAAGGCAAAAAAGAGACTATGTGAAATACAACAAACTAAGTGCGACTTCCCTTCTCTGGGCCAGTAATCAAGGAGCCTCAACTCACACCACTGACACTGGTGGGGGATGCTCACTTAGAACAAAAATGGATACACACAGTATTTTCAGATGCAGCTCTCCGCACCAAGCACAATTTCCCTTAAGAGGACACAGGGAGCACACACCAGACCTGGAGCTAGACTTCCCCTCCAGGTCCCAAATAAGACTCCACCTTTCTATCTGTAGAAATTGGCACTCTGTGTCCCTATTACAAGTAGGTAATGCACACATACTCTTTGTGATTTGTTACACACACACACACACACACACACACACACACACACACACACACGCACATCTGGGAAAAGGTAGCACAGATTTACGAGCTATGCAAACTCCATCCAAACTATAAGGTAGATTCACTGCCAACAGCCAGCTACTTTAAGGTCTTTTACCATGGTACCCAATTACTCTTAGTAAGAGATTAATACTTATACCAATGGTAATGGTACACAAGCAGCAAGACTTTCAGGAGCATGAAGCCCACAGTGTCACCAAATAAATGCAATTACTCTCAAAGGTTAAACTATTTTCTAATAGACCAGCCACAATGAAAGGTATAGATATTTTTAATAATAAATAATAAAAGAGAAAACATGAAATACTGAATATATATTTACAATAAACACCAGAGTTTCAATTCACAGGAAATATAAAAAAATAACACAGATGCAAAGACTCAGATACAGAAAAACAGTATTTATCTAATATCACTGTATTTTCTAACTAACTTAAGAATTACTGTTACCTAGTTAAGTTACTTAAAAAGGCAAAGTATGATGAAGTGGATGAGTGTCTTTGTTGTCAGTTTCAATAACAGAGTGCTGTGTGTCTTCTGTCGCATCTCTTACTAGTATCTAAATACAATTTCAGTGCTGGCTATAGAATGACACCACATCTGGGCAGATACTAACCAGCCATTCTCTGGCACTTCAGGATATAAATTAGTTCACTACTTAGGACAATAACAGCCCAGGCCTTTCCAAGACATTGCGTCTCTGGCTGCATTCAGGCCTGTGAGATAAAATCTTTATGGTCTAAACCAAGTCATTTAATTTCTGGCTATTTTTCTTAAGGTACGATGAGCTGAGCTTAACCCTTTCCCTTCCAGCATCCTCTGTTAACATATATACATTTCCTCAGTTGCAACAGTACAGTCTGATATAAATGTATATTTCTTTTCTGTTCAATAGGACCCACTGTTGATACACTTTTAACACAAGCAGTTTTACAAATACATTTTTAACTGTACAAATCAATTTGATAATCAAATGACAAAACATTCTTTACAAAACTCCATCTAGCTATGCTGGCATATGTTACACATGCACTGTCCTACTTTCTCTGACATAGCTGGCACTACCTCACCTCATCACATCTCTCCCTTCTTTGAAGACTCAAGTTAGTTTCTCAACATGGCTTGAGACAAATGAGCCTGTCTGCAAATACATTAACCCATACACTGTCTTGAGATCCCATGTAAATTGGCATTGCTGACCGCCTACAGTACTGTACCAGGTAGGTGTATCCAGGTTTTCCAGTGAACATATCCCCGAACTCCTGTAACACTGCTCATATTCCTCATTCCTGGGTAGGGGATAACCGCTGGGACACTGCTACCCCTTCCATTGAGGTGTCAGTCGGAGCCTCACTGAGATATCAGTCACCAGTTCTCCCTCAGACTCCTCCTGCCAGCCACTGCAAATACTTAGCACAAGGACCTCCCTATCATGGTAAGGCTTCATCATGTTAACATAGTACAGTTTGTGACCCTACTTCTTGCCTTGCAATTCTACCATGTAGTTAACATCACCGATCTTCCTTATCACTTTGAAGGGTCCTTCTCAAGCTGCCTGCAGCTTATTGTGTCTGACAGGAATAAGCACCATAACCTGCTGTTCCACAGCATACTCTTGGGCTCAAGCCTTCCTGTCATATCAGACCTTTTTATGCTGTTGGGCTCCTGCCTGGTTCTCCTATGCCAGTGATAGCAAACCTATGACACACATGTCAAAGGTAACATGCCACAACATTTTGTGTGACACACCAGCATTCCCCAACACCAGAGTTACCAAAGAAACTGTTTTTGCATTTGTTGCTAGTGTGAAGTGCATTGAATTATTTTGAGAGAGGAGCCAGTTCAATAACACTGCTGCAAAAGTAAGGAAGTTATTAACCTCAAAGACTATTTCAGTATACTTTCTTGATAGAATCTGAAAAGGGCAGTGCTGGCTTTGTTTTCTCTTCATGGTTACACTTCTGAAAAGAGCAAGTAGTCTGCATTTATAGGTGTGTGTTACTTTACATTCATCTCAACTGTCCCTCTTAATCCCTCCTAAAACTGGCAACATTTTACACTTAATAATAAGAATAATTAGATTTACAGTCTAATTTTACTTCAGAAAATGTATATTAATTCATGTTCATTTTTTGTCAGTTTCTCAAATTAATAGTACTAGTAGTTTAAAACTGTCCATGTCTCTTATTTCTAGATTCGTCCCTGATTCTGTTGAGATTTACCCATGTTGTATTGAGAGCCATGCTTTTTTATTTATTTATTTTTATTTATTTATTTATTTGTTTGTTTGGGGGGGTGACATGCAAGCAGAGTGAAGTTAGGTATTTTCCAAATTTTTAACACGTTGAACCCAAACGGTTCATCATTACTGTCCTAGGCCAAGCTCATGAGCTCCATAAGCCTTGTCCTGAAGTTTAGGACATATGCCAAAACAGATTTCTTGTGGGATTTACACTCACTATCCCACTTATTATGAATCAAATCAAAGCCCCCCCCCCCCTCACCCTATGCCCATACAATAACTCAAAGGGTGAAAAACTATGGATTCCTGGGGTATCTCTCTGTATGCAAACAGCAGATGGGGCAAATATTTGTCCTGTCTTCCCTTAAACTGGTCTGCAAATACCCTTAGCACAGCCTTTAGTGTAGAGTTTTATCTCTCCACAACACCATTAGTCTAGGAATGGTAGGGGGTGGTCTTTAGGTGCTTCACCCCACAGCACTTATACAGACAAGCCAGCAGGTCTGACATGAAATTGGCACCTTTGTCTATCAGTATTTCTCTCAAGAAACCTGCCATGCTGAAGATATATAACAAAGCATTGCCACCTTCTCTGCCTCGATGGAAGACAGAATCACTGCCTCAGGGTATCTAGTAGCACAATCTTCTACCACTAGGATATATTTCTTCCCTGTGGAAATTGGGGTATTCAGAGGCCCCACAATATCCATAGTTTCCCTCTGAAACAGGTCCTCAATCACAGGCAAATGCATCAAAGGAGCTTTGACCTTCTCTCCTGCCTTGCCTATTTTTTCACAATGCTGACAGGTCCTGCAGTATACACTGGAATCCCAGACCAATAAAAGTTCTGCATAATACGTCTCTTGGTACACTTTATGCCCATATGACCTGTAAAACAAATGTCATGGGCTATGGCTAGAAGTGCCAGGTGATAGGTTCTGGGCACTGCCAACTGCTGTATTACCTCACCTGCTAGCCATCCCTCAGGGGTCCACTGTCTATGCAGTAATCCTTTGTTCCAGTATACAGACTCCCCCTTTCCTTGAGAAACAGGTATCTCATTAGCTAGCTCCCTCAAGTCTAGTAATGCAGAGTCCAAGAGCTGAGCCTGTCACAACTCTACCTTTGTGACCCTTCCCAGCTCCCCTTCCACAGGAAGTCTGGTATCCTCTGACAGCAGTGCCTCATAGTCAGCCTAGGTACTACCATTCACCTCTGCCCTTGCAGTCACTCTGAGCAAGGGAAGATCAGTACCTATCATCAGGTGTGGCTCACCTTTAGGTTCATTGCTACAGGGTAGTCACCCCCCCCCAAAATAGCCACATCACCATTTTCATAGACACACACACACACACACACACACACACACACACACACACACACCTGGGAATGGGTGGCACAGATTTACCAGCTCTCCACCCAAACTATAAGGTAGATTCACTGTCACCAGCCAGATACTTTAAGGCTCTTACTATGATATCCAATTACTCTTAGCAAGACTAATACTTATATGAATGGTAATGTTAACCAAGCAGCAAGCCTTTCAGGAGCATGAAGGCAACAGTGTCACCAAATAAATGCAGTTACACTCAAAGGTTAAACTATTTTCTAACAGACCAGCCACAATGAAAGGTATAGATATTTTGGGTCTATATTACATGATCGAATGTTAAGGTGATCGAACACCTAAATGTCGACTCATAAATGTTGAACCCTTAAAACCACAAATGGCCATTTATGCAAATGTTTTCCAGGGAAAAAATTGGCTGGGCAGTCATTGGTAATGTGTCCTTTTCCCCAATGTAGAGCGATCTCTGAGTTGGTATATTTAGTTAAGGGAAGTGGGGGGCACAGCCACTTAATTCATGTTTAAAGGTTTGTTTTGTTTCCTATGGCCAAGCGAAGTTTTTCCCTGGGAAAAAAATGTGCGTAAATGGCTGTTCACGGTTTTAAGGGTTCAACATTTACAGGTCAACGTTTAGGTGTTCGATCACCTTAACATTCAATCACGTAATATAGACCTGATATTTTTAATAATAAAACAGAAAAAAATATATATCTATTTACAATAAACACCAGAGTTTCAATTCACAGGAAATATTAAAAAAGAAAAACGTAACATAGATGGAAAGACTCAGACAGATACAGAAAAACAGTATTTAACTAATCTCACTGTATGTTTTAACCAACTGAAGAATTACTGTTCCCTAGTTAAGTTACTTACAAAAGCAAGGCAAGATGAAGTGGATGAGTGTCTTTGTTGTCTGTTCAAGTTATAGTAACAGACTGCTGAGTGTCTTCTGTCACATCTCTTACTAGTATCTAAAAACAATTTCAGTGCTGGCTATAGAATGACATCATATCTGGACACCTGATTCTGTAGTTCCCACACTATCCCCCTGACTACAAGAT
Source organism: Protopterus annectens (assembly GCF_019279795.1). Lineage (NCBI taxonomy): Eukaryota > Metazoa > Chordata > Ceratodontiformes > Protopteridae > Protopterus > Protopterus annectens. The sequence goes on from NC_056735.1 coordinate 478,960,473, forward strand.
GAACCAGGATTTAGCACAGATGTGTCACAATACACACCTAGATATTTGCTAAATCATCTGGAAACTCAAACAATTCCAGTCCTTTCATCCTCCTGTAGAGACTAACCGGCCATTCTCTGGCACCCCAGGGTAACAATTAGTTCACCACTAAGGACAATAAGAGCTCATGCCTTTCCCAGACATTTTATCTCTGGCTGCATTTAGGCCTGCGAGATAAAATCTTTATGAAATAAACCAAGTCATTTAATTTCTGGCTATTTTTCTTACGGTAAGCTGAACTTAACCCCTTCCCTTCCGGCATCCTCTGTTAACATATATACATTTCCTCAGTTACAACAGTACAGTCTGATATAAATGTATATTTCCTTTCTGTCCAGCAGGACCCACTGTTGATACATTTTTAACAAAAGTAGCTTTACAAATACATTTTTAACACAAGCATCTGTAAAAATCAGTTTGATATTCCAATGACATAAACTTCTTTACAAAACTCCAGCTAGCTATCCTGACATATGTTACACATGCACTGGCTGACTCTCTCTGGGATAGCTGGTACTACCTCACATCATCACACTAAGTAAAATAAATTAGTGCCATTCGCTGATACTGCAGATTACTGTTTAGGCAGAGTTATATTAGTTAGTACAGAAATAACATCCAAAAGAGATTTAGTCTTGATAAAGGAAAATGCATTCAATATAAATAAATAAATAAACTTATAAAAACATCAGTGCACAGACAATAAACAGAACAGTTTGCATGAGCAAATTCTGCTAATTTTTTTAAACAAGATGCATCAAAATGCCAACTCTGAACAGTTGAAGACAAAGGCAGAGCAACCTCTACAAAGACCAACAAACAAGTGAAACTGCCAATTTAGCTATATATCCAAGAATAAAACCTAGAATAAGTATAACACACTGCCTGGTTGTAACATATCAGGTTTCAGATTACTGGCAAAATATCTAGTTTTGCACAGGAAAACAGACCAGAGCTGACTGACAGCATGAAGCAGAGATTACTGGCCAGAAGTAAGACCATCACACAACTTCATCAAAAGAAAAGAAATGTAAACATTTCTAGTAGCAGCACAAACAAATCTACCTCAAATAAGGATATCTTAAGTAGTCACACAGTAAACCTTTCTTTCAAACAAGCTCTGATTATAAACTAAGGCAATAACTAAAAATTAGCACAGTGACAAAAAGCTAGCTGTTAACCGTAAATGGAAAAAAGGTACTTCTGAATGTTGTCAAAAGAACTGAGGGAAAGGAAAATGAATAAGCAAACATCTGCATTCACGGGAAACAACTTCCATAAAATGAAAAGGAACAGAATAGCCTTAAATTCCGGTCTGGAAGACATACTCAGGAACCAAAAATAAAGGAAAATGTCCACTAGAACATAAAAAGAATACAAAGAGAGCTTGTAGCTGTTTTGCAAAGATGTTGAATTCTGCAAGTCTGAAAAGGTATAGAGATGGGTCCCTTCATACTGGGTATTATGGGTAAGTGGGAGGGACATGGGTGGACCGGAAATGTTTTTTAACAGACAGGTGACTCAATACCTGAAAGTCTTACTTCTACAAGTAATATACAATGCCCAACATCAGACCATCCGGTTTATTTTTTTTAGTTTGTTCATTTTTTTAAGTGGATTTCAAAAGTTATGACAAATGACATTGACACCCATCAAATTTCAATTTTGGTTTTACATTCTACCTTTGAAAACTGCAACTTATTCTTGTAGTAGTAAGTAGTTGATATGCTTCTGTACACAACCTTTATATAGAGCTGTAAGTTATGGTAACCCTCATACATGTCCATTTTGTTTAACCAAATGTAGTGTTTTGCCCTTGGTAGGCCAATAAAACACGTTTCAATCTTCATGCAAAACAGAGCAAAGTTTTAATTTAAAAACAAAAGGATTCTTCAGCATCACTTCAGCTTAGCCACTGTGGAAGCTGATCTCTACATAAATCCCATGTTCCTGTGGAATTTCAATTTGGGGTGAATGTACTGGGGAAACATGGCATATTCTACATTTTCAAAGATGTGTCCATGTTTTTAAAACACAGTACCCTCAGAATTAGTTGGCTGTAGAATAATTTCTTCCACAAAAAAAAAAAAAAAATAACAAGTTTGTCTGTTCAAATACTATTTTGATAGACAAGTAAAATTTCAACACAGGCACTGGCGAGTCTGCATTAACTCTCAAACAGAGTTGCTTTAGGGCTAATGACATCTATAAAAGACATTATTTGCCAGTTGGGAATTTCCTTGTACATCTTTGAATATCTACTATCGACTGTACATTTTTGCTTGGTCTATTAAATTATGTAATCATTATTTGTTTAAACTCTTCAGTTCTTTTTTTTTCACTAGCATGCTAGTATGCTGAGTTATTGCATCATTGTGTCTTATTTTGTACTTTATTTTCACAGTATTACTCTACCTATTGTACATATCTCTATTATATCTTGGCTTTTGATGCTCTTGCTACTTAAATGTAATTGGTGCTTTTTGTAATTATTTTCATATTGTCTTGTTTTGCTTTTATGGTGCAGATTGTGTCTGAAAATGGTCTTTGGATCAGCCTACCTACCTGGTTAACAATGACTAACTACAACAAAAAAAAGAAGTTATGTACTCACCATAACATTCCATGTGAGTTGCTCATCTCGCCTTCATTCTTACAGATTGGTTTGGAGCCGATCCTCGGCTCCGAGTCAGCCAACTACAAAACCCGAGGTCTTCAGACAGCTCAAGGCCAAGTCCCTATCCCATGATGCACCTTGAGTTACCTCAGTTCTTGTTTGCTGCCTCTAATTATATCATATACCATTCTGTCACTTTTTTAAGATAAAAAACATAAGAAAGACATAGCAAGCATGATAAAGCATGAATCTCAGTGCTCGAAAAAGCCTGTAGCCGGTCGGAGGGTGGGAAGTAAGAATGAAGGCATGATGAACAACTAACATGGAAAATTATGGTGAGTACATAACTTCTTTATGTGAAGTTGTTCTATCTCGCCGTTCATTCTTACAGATGGGTAGCGTCCCAAGCACCATTTTTCTTGGGTGGCTCACGGGAGTATGTTTCTCAGGACAGTAGAAGCAAAGGAGGCCCTGTTCCTGGAGGCCCTATCAACTTTGTAAGGAGTGATAAACCTATGAGGCTTTGACCAAGTGGCTGCTGCATAAATATTGTCTATTGGTAACCTATCTGTAAATGTAGATGATGTGGACACAGCTCTGGTTGAATGAGCCCTAATTTTGTGTTGTAGAGATAAATTGCAGCTGAGTAAGTGAAGGTGATGCAATCAGATAACCATTTTGATAGAGTTGTTTTTGCCACAGGCATGCCTATCCTAGAATCTGAAAAGGAAACAAAAGTTGTTCAGATCTTCTGAATTCTTTGGTTCTATACAGGTAAAATCTGAGTTGTCTGTGAACATCAAGTTTGCGCAGCATATACTCCAAATTGTTGGTGTGTTTAGGGAAAAACACTGGTAAATCTATAGTTTGGTTAAGGTTAGCTTCAGTACATATTTTCGGTAAGAATGAAGGATTTGTTCTCAGTGAAACTTTGTCAGCATGAAAAACCAAATACGGAGGTTTTACGGACAAGACTTGTAGTTCTGAGGCTCTTCAAGCAGATGTGATGGCTACTAAAAAGATAGTCTTCCAAGACAAAAATTTCAAATCGCATGAAGAAGCTGGCTCAAATGGTGGGAAAATAATGCGTGGGAGCATAAAATTTAGGTTCCATGGGGTATAAGGGGATTTAACTGGTGGTCTAAGGTGGAAAGTCCCCTTGAGAAAGGTGTTGGGTAGCTTATGTGACATTATGTTAAAGCCTTCAGTACCAAGTTGAAAATTAGAGATGGCAGCAAGCTGCACACGAATTGTAGCTGCTGCCGCTCCTTTGTTGAAAAGCAGTGTCAAAAATTCTAATATAGAGGAAATAGAGGCTTGGTAAGGATAAATGTTATTCTGAAAAGCCCATATGGAAAATCTCTTCCATTTGCTGAGGTAACAACATTCTAGTAGAGTATTTAGGAGAAGATAGTAAGATATGTTGCATTTAGTTTGAGAGGTTATGGAACCTGGCTATGTTGGGAATTGGAGCAGCTAAGCTGTCAATTTTAGGGAGTGAAGGGAGGGATGAAGAGCCCCCGATGAGTGCATCAGAAGGTCCAGAACTGGGTCTGGAATTCAAACCTGTTCCAACAGATGAGGTCGAAGGAAGGGGAACCAAATCTGATGAGGCAATTGAGGGGCTATTAGAATGATGGTCCTTCCCAGGGCTTTGGCTTTCTGTAATGCTTTGGGTTTCAGGGAAATTGGTGGAAATGCATAAAGGAGACCTGGAGGCCAATTGTGTACGAGTGCGTCCCCTGGGGAATCTCTTGGAGGGGGAATCAGGGCATAGTAGCTTTTGCATTTTGTGTTCATAGGGGATGCAAAGAGATCGCAGAAAGGCTGGCCCCATTTGCGGAATATTCTTTTTGCTATTTCTTTTTTGAGGGACCAGTCGTGAGGCAACAAAATTGCCCTGCTCAGTTTGTCTGCAATCACGTTGGATTTCCCCAGGATGTGTGTTGCTATCAGAAAGCGCTGGGTGGATGTAGCCCACTGCCATACTCTTAGGGCTTCTCAACAAAGGGGATTGGACTTGGTTCCTCCTTGTTTGTTTATATACCGGACCACCAACATGTCCATCTGAATCGCAAGTGTCCCCAGAGTGAGAGAGTCCTGAAAGTACTGCAATACCAAGAGTACTGCTCTCATCTCCAGGACATTGATATGCAGATGTGTCTCTTGTTCAGACCATGTGCCTTGGGCTGTTCTTCCCTAAAAATTCCCCCCCACCCCATCAGAGAAGCGTAGGTGATCACAGTGGGCAATGGAGGGGGTAGGATAAAAGGACGACCTATCGTTACTTGGAGAGGTCAGCCACCACCAAAGATCCTTTTTGCAGAGAGTCCTGAAAGTACTGCAATGCCAAGAGTACTGCTCTCATCTCCAGGACATTGATATGCAGATGTGTCTCTTGTTCAGACCATGTGCCTTGGGCTGTTCTTCCCTAAAAATTCCCCCCCACCCCATCAGAGAAGCGTAGGTGATCACAGTGGGCAATGGAGGGGGTAGGATAAAAGGACGACCTATCGTTACTTGGAGAGGTCAGCCACCACCAAAGATCCTTTTTGCATGTGTTTGTTAGAATAATGAGATGTGACATTGGGAACTCTTGATAGGACCATTGCATGAACAGAAGCCATTGTAGAATCCGCATGTACATACGACCCAATAGAATTGCTAATATTGCAGCTGCCATCGTACCCAACACTTTTAGCACTTCTGAGGCTGGCATCTTGTCTCTGGAAATGGCATTCAGACTTTGCTGATGAAGTACTGATATCCTTTCTAAAGGAAGTTTTAAAGTGGTGGTGGTGGTGTCCAAATCTGCTCCGATAAAAACAATATGTTGCGATGGTGACTAGGCAGATTTTTCTGAGTTTATGGTAATCCCTAGTTGATTGCAAAGAGTAAGTTTGGTGCTCCTGGCTTGTATAAGCTGATGCCTGGTGGTGGCAGTGAGGAGCCAATCATCTAGGTATGGAAACACCTAGAATCCCAAACACCTCAGGTGAGCCGTGACCACTGCCATACATTTGGTGAACACTCTGGGGGCTGTAGTGAGACCAAAGGGCAGGGCTGGAAACTGGTAGTGATTGGCTCCCAGCCAGAAGCGCAGATGATCCCTGGATGGTCTGGCCATTTTTATGTGGTAGTACGCATCCTGGAGATTTATCAAGCCCATCCAATTGTTTTTCCCTAAAAAGGGAAGTATCGACTGTACCGTGACCATCAGAACTTCTCCTTATTGACAAATCTGTTTAGTCTGTTGAGGTCCAAAATAGGTCTCCAGTCCCCTGTCTTTTTTGGTACTAAAACGAATCTTGAGTAAGTTCCAGATCCTATCTGGTCTGCTGGGTCCGGTTGGATGACTCTTTTTTTTGTAGCAACCTTTAGACCTCTAGTGTTGCTTGTTCCCTGCAACTGGGTGGGATGTCCGGGATTTTTGTTATCAAGTAGGGTGGAGTGGCAAAGGGAATAAAATATCCTCTGGATATTATGCTTTGTACATATTTGTCATTTGTTATTTTTAGCTAGGTGTCCAGATACAAAGATAAGCGACCCCCGACTGCCTCCAAAGTAGGACAGTCAGGCCTCCTTTCAGGAGCCCTAGTAGGGTTTCCCAAAGAACTGGTCTCTGTCACCCTAATTTTGCGGACCCCCTCTGCTGCGAGGGCGGCATCTTCCATCATTGCCCCCTCCTCTGCCCCTGGAGGGGGGTTCACCATGTGTGTCCAGAAAGGCTCCTTGAGCTTTTCGGAACCACATCTTTCCTCCCTTTTAACCCTTGGGTAGGGTCTAGTAGGGGTGGAAAAATGGACTCCGGCAGACAGAGTCTTTCCTTCCTGCTCACACCTGGTCAGTTTCCTTAACTTTGGGCCCGAAAAGAGACGAGCCATCAAAAGGGGTGTTGACAAAGTATGACTTAAAGGGCTTTGCAAAGGAACATAAGCGCATCCAGGAGTGTCTCCTAAGAGCAATTCCTGTACTCGCTGCCCTACTCATTTCATCACCTGCATATGAAATCAGACGCATGGAAGAGTTCACTATGGAATTAAGGATAGCAAGCTGGGAAGCAACCTTATCTGTAGCTCCCTCAGCTACCATACCCTGTAGAGTATCTCCAAGCTCTTTTAGGAGGTCTCTTTATAGTCTTGTGAAATGTGTGAAGTAGTTCAATGAATGCATGGCAAAAGTCACTGAACTAAATACGCACTTCACACATCTATCCATGATCCTAGAGTCTCTGTTAGGAGGATTAGAGTCTTTTTTTGGAGGATGGACCGAGGAAGAAGTTTCCAACATCTCCTTTTTGGTGGCTGCCGCCACCACCTTGGCATCAACAGGCACTCCCTTTGTGAGAAAGGTCTTATCATGAGGGGCAGAAATAAATTTATTGGGCCTCTAAGGGACAGGCTCCATGGTGTCCGGAGACTCCCACGCCCTTCATGAGACCAGCTCCATAAGCTCATTGAAGGGTGGAGACACCCAAGTAGTGGAGAGCTGAGACCCAAAAGCTTTCATGAGGACCCACTCATCCTCAGTAGGGTTGGTGGGCTTCCAGCCACCTCTCTGCTTTAGGATTTCTAAGATATCTGCAAATGAGATATCTTCAGAGGGGGACTGTGGGGACCCTTCTGATTCATCCAAGTCAGTGTCGGATGTGATAGACTCCTGCAAGGAGTCTAAATTCTTCCTCTTGCAAATTCTCTTCCAGGGAACCTCATCAGTGGGAGCTTCTTGGAAGAGCAGAGACCACCCAGTGGGGCTTCCTGAGACTCAGGGTCTCTACACTTTAAAGGGATCTGTGAAGTAGACGCAGGTGCTTTTAGGGAAGAGGTAGTTGGTCCTGAAGTTGTGGATGTCCTGGGGGACTTTACTCTCCTCATGACCTCAAAAGCACCCCTGCTCTGGTGGGTGAGGAGCCTCAGGATCTGAAGAAACAGATAATTCCCTCAGCACTGGAACAGTGGGGTCAGATGCAGAGATAGGAGCTGAACTCATCTGAACCGAAGCCCCAAGAGGCAAATTCGGAACCGAAAGATCGGTCAGACTATACTCTCCAGGCTCATTCAGAGAATGAATGACTCCTAGACTCCTCAATGGGCATTGAGGAAGTCTGATTAATCAGAACTGATGGCACTGGAACAGGTGTTGGCCCTGAAGGCTCCACAATCATCAGTTCCAACTCCTCCAGCTCTGAAGGGCCGGTATGGTTCGGAGGAGGAAAAGATGTAGATGGGGGAACGGTTTTTGGTTCCAAAACCACTTGGGTCAGAGCCAATAAAATTTGGCAAACGCTGGTGTCTGTAACAACTTCTGCATCACAAGATCCACATCCAAATCTGATAGGCTTATCGAGGACCGAGAAGAATGGATTGAGGGTGGCACCAACTGTAGGATCAGTGACTTTAGTACTACAGAGACCGGTTCCAAGACTGGGGACCAGCTCCAAAATGAATAGATGCTCAGCTCCGAAGACTGTGGAGCCGACATCAATCATTTTTTTGATGATGATAATTTATCCAAGGCTCTCTGCACCGAAGAAGAAGATTTTGGGGATTTACTAGTTTTGTCATGGTCGCCCAAAGCTTTTTGAAAGGATGATTTTAAAAGTCTTATGTCAATTAGCTTTTCTTTTTCTTTCATGTAGGACACGACTACTGAAAGAATTGCAGATGGAGCAACTCTCTTGCAAATGCAAAGCACCCAGACAGTAAACGCAACTGACATGACTAGCAGTCACAGACATTTTTTTCTCCATACTCTGGACATTTTTAAAACCAGACTTGGGCTGCTTTTCCTTATCCTGATCAGCCATAATGCAAATGCACACAAGAAAACCTTGCTGTAAGAATATCAAACTACACACACAAGTGAAAAATCTATCAGTGTCAACACACACACACACACACACACACACACACACACACACACACACAAGTATTTAACTGTAACTAGCCCTTCAACAAAACAGGATCTATAAAGTCTAACTATTAGCACTAACAACACTCTGTTATAACTATGATACTAGATATATCAACACTTCTGTTCTAACAAAAAGGCACACCAGAAAGGGAAGGGAGATAGTACAGGCCTAATAAAAAAAGTGGCCTTAAAAAGCTAAAAAGAGCTAGAGAAAGCTAAATAATATATAATATCTAAGTGTTATGAAAAATATGAAGAAAACCTAAACTACTATAATGTATAATACAGGAAATATCTATATAAGAAAATCTATACTGGCCCGAGCTGTTAGGAAACCTCTGATCTGTTGCAGCGGCAAACTAGATTTGAGGTAACTCAAGTTGCATAATCGGATAGGGACTTGGCCTCGAGTTGTCCGAAGACCTTGAGCTTTGTAGCTGAACCCATCTGTAAGAATGGACGGTGAGATAGAACAACTTCACATTAAAACTTTTAATTCTGATCAAAACTGCATTCAGTTCAGTTGCTTTTGTTAACATGATAAAGGTAATACAGATCCATGCTGCTTCACAATGTGTGCGTGAGGGTCACATAACAGGACAATCGCACATACCATGTGCGACAAAACAAAGGTAAACCATGTTTGTGTCTGTGTGAGAGATTGTATGCGTGTGTGAGTGTGTGAGAGAGAGAGAGAGGCATCTACTGAGCTATTATTTTACACTCGCTAATCAGCGCATTTGCTGTTTAAAGAGTGTAAAAAAATTAATGAAACATTAAAGAAGTGCGCATGTGTGTGTGTGTGTGTGTTTATGTTGCTGTCTGCTTGTGTGAGTGAATGCATGCACAAAGCAGAAAAGACAGTGTGAGTGTGCGTGTGTGTGTGTGTGTGTGTGTGTGTGTGTGTGTGTGTGTGTGTGTGTGTGTGTGTGTGTAAGAGAGTGAGAGAGGTGAGAGAGATCAAACTTCTTCCCCTGGCAGCAGCATCAGTTAAGATGTTTCCTTACCTCTTCACCATACCTTTCAATTTCTTAGCACAAGAAATCTGGACAGAGACACAAATAGCAGGTGAACAAAAGACAAAAAATAGTGACAGATTTTAAGTATTGCTTTTATAAACCTAGAAATTGCTAGAATAACAGTATTTCCATCAGCATGCATTTTCTGAAGCAGAGGTGTGTGTGTGTGTGTGTGTGTGTAAGTGTGTGACAGCTAGAGAGAGAGAGCAAGTGAGATGACTACTACCAGCAGCAGCAGTAAAGAGGTTTGCATACCTCTGGACCTTTCAGCTGAAGAACTCTGGATAAAGCCTAAAATAAAGGGGGCACAAAGGCTCTAAAATACAAACAGATTTTAATTATTTCTGTTATAAAATTACAAAGTTGGTTAAGTAGAGGATTTGTGTTAGCATTAATTTTCTGAAGGAAATAGAAGTCTGAAACTCAAATGTATGTCATTATTTAGCAACTTCAATATCCAATGACTGCCAACAAACCAAACAATTTAGGAGTAAGGGACCAAAAAAATAAAGTAAATACCTGGTTATTTTTGAGTGTTATATTTTGGATGTAAAATGCTTCCTCCAACACCATTAACATATGCCACATTGAAACATTAGGCAGAGGAACTATTTTACATAAAAAATGCATAAAAAAATAGTACAGTCCATTTTCTCTAAGAACAATAATGTCCTCCAGGGTGTGTGTTAATTAGCGTCCTTCCAGGGGTGCAGAGGCCCTCTGCCTGTGATGTTGGGCCTCATAACACCACTGAGCAGGCATTAAACACACATTAACACACACCTTGTTAAGCATTATTGCTTGCTTATGTTCTCATAAATACTCCCGTTTAAACAGTGCTACACATGGATGGATCTCATGTAATAAGGCTAGTAATCTTTCTGCAATTTTATGTAATTCATCCAAAGCTACTAATAAAGTGCATGTAATTTATTTCATCATAAAAATAAGGAGTATACATAGTCAACAAAGTGGCTATAACTGCTGGTGAGGGTGTCTCTGTGGATGAAAGTGCCTTCTGCTCTTATCATTTGGCCATTTTAAACAGTGTTTAATCTGGCTTTGCAGGATTAATTGTATGTCTTTCTGTGTGTAGGTCTGCATGTTTGTGTTTTAAATTGGAAAACTTTGCTTTGTAATATATGACTTTTTTCATTATTATTTTTATTATTTTTTGACACAGACATCTAAGAATGCTAGAATTGCTGGGTTTGAGGGATATCTGTGGATAAAATGACTGTGCCTGCCGAGCTGATAAAGTTAAAAAGTCATTAGTCTATTTGGAGGATCAGTATGCATTTCTGTAAATCAAATTGGAATACTTTACTCTGACCATTTTTATCAAAATCAGATGTGATGTGCACACATTCAAAAAAGTGATCAT